>NC_045767.1:25569512-25872012 GCF_008692025.1 Phocoena sinus | reverse complement strand
CTTTTATATTTCCCCTCTCCTTTATTTCCTCTCCCCACCCCCTTTTTCATTCCTTCCTCCTCCTTTCCTTTCCCTTTTCTTCTGATACAAAGTTAACAAACCATGTGAAATGGCATGAGGTAGACACATACAGTTCTGATGCTATAATTTTTATTTATTGTCTAATTGAACAAGTACCTACTGAGGCAATACTGTTCCAGGGTATGCATGTAGCCCAGGTGAGGGAGACAACATTCACTAAACATAAAGACTCCACTGTGAACAGTATTATGCATGTGGCTCTGTGTGAACATACAGCAGTGAGAGCTGACCTAAACCTGTGAGGGGACACAGGTGAGCAAAAGAAATTAGAGGTAAAATCTGAGGGAAAATAGTAAGGTCGAGTCAAGAGCAGTGGGAATAGAAAAGTGCTATAGGCATAAGAAGGAGTGTGTAGGAAGGCCCCGACCTGTCAACTAGAATTACAAATAACAATTATTATTTGGGTCTATCTATCACTCCCTTGTTTAAATTCCTTCCCTCTTCACAATAGAATAATAGCATTCAAACTGTCAACACGTCATACAAAACCTTTCATAATTTTATTTACCCACTCTTATCTTCATTTCGTACTCCTGTGAAATGCAAACATTTACAGTTCCCAAACTTGCCACGGTCATTTTAGCCTCTGTAACATTCTGCAGCTCTTCCCTCTCCTACTGCAAACTCACATTCCCCACCACACCACCTCATTTGTCTGATGAGTCCCTACAATGCTCAGTTCAAATATCAACTCCTCTGGACAGGATTCCGAAGCCTTCCTTGAAGGGGTTATACACACACATAAACATCCATACAATAGAACTACTTTATAGTGAACACATCAAGAAGATCTCCTTGAAAAAAAAAGATCAAATAAAAATAAAACGATTGAGATACAAATACCATTGATGGCATTCTAACAATTCATTATGAATTAAACACCAGACTCCCAATTATTTTTGTCAACAATTTTTACGTTTGAGATTTTATGAATCTCAAAGAAAAATTTAACAAATATCAACTCCAGCTAACTTGAGTGATAGACCCCTTTGGACATCTGTGGGTAAGACTGTATGGACGGAAATTATAAGACTTTAATTCCTCAATGGGTACCAGCAAGTTTAATGTTTATAAATATTCCTTATCATATCAGCATTAAGTTTTCCATTAAGCCACTAATGGAAAAACTAAGAAAATAATTTGGGCTCTTAAAATACAAAAATGTGAAAATATCAACGTTTTAGAAAAGGACGCACATTTTTATTTTCACAATATCTTACTCTGAGGAGCAGTCAGAGGAAAATGAAGTAGGAAAAACCGTGATGAAATAAAGTAAAGTGATCCGAAGAGGCCTTTCTGCTTCAATGCACTTTAAGATTTAAAAATAAAGAAATAAATGAGAAAGAGAGAAACAATATACATTGTATATATATCTAGGTGTTATATAATTTGTGGAAGAGAGAATAAAATCAACCATTTTGAACACTACGGTGGGTGAATACTCACAAGCCAAAAAGAGCACACATATCAACATTCATTTTGTGGGCTCCCACAGAACCCCCTAATTTCTTACTATCTCACCAGCCACTAAATCATATAAAGACTAATTCAGAGATGGTTTTGTTTTTTTAACAATCATGAATTCACTGATTTTCCTTCCAAATGATCCCTAATCGTCGTGAGCATTACACGCCTAATATTTGTATACTGTAAGACTCAAAACAGAGGAATAAAAGGCTTGTCTATTAACTAACAACTGCACAAACAGGAGGTTGTATATTTTGCTGTTGAAAATTTATTTATGCTAAAGAGCTATTCCACTACCTTTCATAACATGCTTTGGGAAAACTAAATTACCCAGTTACACAAGATGAAATAGACTTCCCCAGTAAAATATTGCTGCTTTCATTTATTTTTCTAGGGAAACAAAATTGAAAAAAACAACGCAATTTTATGGATTTGTTCATGATCTAGAAGTATAGAGGAATGTAAATTGTATTCCATCAGGACCTGTAGCAACCACTGCTTTAGAAAGATGCGTGTCTATACAATAATAGCAACCTTTCTCTCATTTGGCAAGAAGACAGAGTTCAGGTTTAGGAGACAAAATATCCTGTTCTTTTGTGGTGGTGCACTTTATATTCTGAGCTATTAATTGCTAAGTAAATCCAACTGTGGGAAATCATACAAAACACGCACTACCCCCAAATCAGGAGAAAGCAAAATTTTCTCCTCATTCTCTAAAACCTTATAATAACTCTGATCCTGATTTTCAGTGTGGACAGAAAAAAATATCATCTGTACTGAGGCCATGGATCTTAGCTGACTCCATATTCTACAGTATCCCTGCTGAGAGTGTGAATCACTGCAGAAGTGGTGATTCATGTCCTTTTGTAAAGGTTAGTCTTGCAAATCTTTAAGAAAAGTAAAAAACAGAAAAAAAAAAACAAAAACAAAAAACCCCAAAACTCAAAAAACAGAATAAGGGAAGAAAAGAGGTGACTGTAGGTTTTTCAGTGAGTGGAAATATAATTTTCCACAATCTATATATTCTACAGGGGTTCATTCTTCTCACAGTTGGTGGCTGTTCTCCCAGGCTCTAAGCCTCAGAGCTCCCAATGACATTAATTGCTTCAAAGTCCCTGCACAGATAAGAGGCACATTTCAGGGGGGGACCTTGAAGATGGCGGAAGAGTAAGACGCGGAGATCGCCTTCCTCCCCACGGATACACCAGAAATACATCCACACGTGGAACAACTCCTACAGAACTCCTACTGAAGGCTGGCAGAAGACCTCAGACCTCCCAAAAGGCAAGAAACTCCCCACGTAACTGGGTAGGGCAAAAGAAAAAACAGAGACAAAAGAATAAGGACGGCACCTGCACCAGTGGGAGGGAGCTGTGAAGGAGGAAAAGTTTCCACACACTAGGAAGCCCCTCCGCGGGCGGAGACTGCGGGAGGCAGAGGGGGGAGTTTCGGGACCGCGGAGTAGTGCACAGCGACGGGTGCGGAGGGCAAAGCGGGGAGATTCCTGCACAGACGATCGGTGCTGACCGGCACTCACCAGCCCGAGTGGCTTGTCTGCTCACCCGCCGGGGCGGGCGGGGCTGCGAGCTGAGGCTCGGGTTTTGGTTTTGGACGGAGCTCAGGGAGAGGACTGGGGTTGGCGGCTTGAACATAGCCTGAAGGGGTTAGTGCACCACGACTAGCCGGGAGGGAGTTCGGGGAAAAGCCTGCACCGGCCGAAGAGGCAAGAGACTTTTTCTTCCCTCTTTGTTTCCTGGTGCGCGAGGAGAGGGGTTTAAGAGCGCTGCTTAAAGGAACTCCAGAGACGGGCGCGAGCCGCGGCTAAAAGCGCGAACCCCAGAGACGGGCCGAGCCGCGGCTGAGGGCGCGAGCCCCCGAGACGGGCGCGAGCCGCGGCTGAAAGCGCAAACCCCAGAGACGGGCGCGAGCCGCGGCTAAAACCGCGGACCCCAGAGACGGGCGGGAGACGCTAAGGCTGCTGCTGCCGCCACCAAGGGGCCTGTGTGCGAGCACAGGTCACTCTCCACACCCCTCTTCCGCGGAGCCTGTGCAGCCCGCCACTGCCAGGTTCCCGGGATCCAGGGACAACTTCCCCGGGAGTACGCACGGCGGGTCTCAGGCTGGTGCAACATCACGCCGGCCTCTGCCGCAACGTCACGCTGCCTCTGCAGCCGCAGGCCCGCCCCGCACGTAGTGCCCCTCCTACCCCCATCCCCCAACCCCCGGCCTGAGTGAGCCGGAGGCCCCGAATCAGCGGCTCCTTTAACCCCGTCCTGTCTGAGCGAAAAAACAGACGCCCTCCAGCGACCTACATGCAGAGGCAGGGCCAAATCCAAAGCTGAGCTCCTGTGAGCTGTGAGAACAAAGAAGAGAAAGGGAAATCTCTCACAGCCCACAGAAGCAGCGGATTAAAGCTCCACAATCAACTTGATATACCCTGCATCTGTGGAATACCTGAATAGACAAGGAATGATCCCAAATTGAAGAGGTGGAATTTAGGAGCGAGATCTATGATTTTTTTCCCTTTTCCTCTTTTTGTGAATGTGTACGTGTATGCTTCTGTGTGAGATCCTGTCTGTATACTCTTGCTTCCACCATTTGTCCTAGGGCTCTATCCGTCCATGACTTTTTTTTAAAAATTCTTTTTCTTAATAATTAAGTTTAATTGTAATAACTTTATTATACTTTACCTTCGTTCTTTCTTTCTTTCCTTCCTTCCTTCCCTCCTTTAGACAACGAATCACCCCAAATTGAGGAGGTGGTCTCAGGGAGCAGGATTTATGATTTTTCCCCCTTTACCTCTTTTTGTGAAGGTGTATGTGTATGCTTCTGTGTAAGATTTTCTCTGTATAGCTTTGCTTCCAACATTTGTCCTAAGGTTCTATCCGTCCCTTTTTTTTTTTTCTAAATATTTTTTAATTCAATAACTATATTATACTTTATTTTATTTTTACTGTATCATCTTTCTTTCTGTCCTTTTTCCTTCTTTCCCTCCTTCCTTCCTTCCTCCCTCCCTCCCTCCCTCCCTCCTTTCTTTCCTTCTTTGCTTCTTTCTTCCTTCCTTCCTTTCCTCCTTTCCTTCTTTCTTTACTCATACTTCTACTAATTCTCCCTACTTTTTCTCCCTTTTATTCTGAGCTGTGTGGATGAAAGGCTCTTGGTGCTCCAGCCAGGAGTCAGGGCTCTGCCTCTGAGGTAGGAGAGCCAACTTCAGGACACTGGTCAACAAGAGACCTCCCAGCTCCACATAATATTAAACGGTGGAAATCTCCCAGAGACCTCCATCTTAACACCAGCACCCAGCTTCACTCAACGACCAGCAAGCCACAGTGCTGGACAACCTATGCCAAACAACTAGCAAAACAGGAACACAACCCCACCCATTAGCAGAGAGGCTGCCTAAAATCATAATAAGGCCACAGACACCCCAAAACACACCACCAGACGTGAACCTGCCCACTAGAGAGACAAGATCCAGCCTCATCCAGCACAACACAGGCACTAGTCCCCTCCACCAGGAAGCCTACACAACCCACTGAAACAACCTTAGCCACTGGAGACAGACATCAAAAACAACGGGAACTACGAAAGTGCAGCCTGCAAAAAGGAGACCCCAAACACAGTAAGATAAGCAAAATGAGAAGACAGAAAAACACACAGCAGATGAAGGAGCAAGATAAAAACCCACCAGACCTAACAAATGAAGAGGAAATAGGCAATCTACCTGAAAAAGAATTCAGAATAATGATAGTAAGGATGATCCGAAATCTTGGAAGTAGAATGGACAAAATGCAAGAAACAGTTAACAAGGACCTACAAGAACTAAAGATGAAACAAGCAACGATGAACAATGCAATAAATGAAATTAAAATCACTCTAGATAGGATCAATAGCAGAATAACTGAGGCAGAAGAACGGATAAGTGACCTGGAAGATAAAGTAGTGGAAATAACTACTGCAGAGCAGAATAAAGAAAAAAGAATGAAAAGAACTGAGGACAGTCTCAGAGACCTCTGGGACAACATGAAACGCACCAACATTCGAATTATAGGGGTTCCAGAAGAAGAAGAGAAAAAGAAAGGGACTGAGAAAATATTTGAAGAGATTATAGTTGAAAACTTCCCTAATATGGGAAAGGAAATAGTTAATCAAGTCCAGGAAGCACAGAGGGTCCCATACAGGATAAATACAAGGAGAAACACGCCAAGACACATATTAATCAAACTGTCAAAAATTAAATACAAAGAAAGCATATTAAAAGCAGCAAGGGAAAAACAACAAATAACACACAAGGGAATCCCCATAAGGTTAACAGCTGATCTCTCAGCAGAAACCCTACAAGCCAGAAGGGAGTGGCAGGACATACTGAAAGTGCTGAAGGAGAATAGCCTGCAACCAAGACTACTCTACCCAGCAAGGATCTCATTCACATTTGATGGAGAAATTAAAACCTTTACAGACAAGCAAAAGCTGAGAGAGTTCAGCACCACCAAACCAGCTTTACAACAAATGCTAAAGGAACTTCTCTAGACACGAAACACAAGAGAAGGAAATGATCTATAGTAGCGAACCCAAAACAATATATAAAATGGAAATAGGAACATACATATCGATAATTACCTTAAATGTAAATGGACTAAATGCTCCCACCAAAAGACACAGATTGGCTGAATGGATACAAAAACAAGACCCTTATATATGCTGTCTACAAGAGACCCACTTCAGAACTAGAGACACATACAGACTGAAAGTAAGGGGATGGAAAAAGATATTCCATGCAAATGGAAACCAAAAGAAAGCTGGAGTAGCAATTCTCATATCAGACAAAATAGACTTTAAAATAAGGACTATTAAAAGGGACAAAGAAGGACACTACATAATGATCAAGGGATCGATCCAAGAAGAAGATATAACAATTGTAAATATTTATGCACCCAACATAGGAGCACCTCAATACATAAGGCAAATACTAACAACCATAAAAGGGGAGATCAACAGTAACACATTCATAGTAGGGGACTTTAACACCCCACTTTCACCCATGGACAGATCATCCAAAATGAAAATAAATAAGGAAACACAAGCTTTAAATGATACATTAAACAAGATGGACTTAATTGATATTTATAGGACACTCCATCCAAAAACAACAGAATACACATTTTTCTCAAGTGCTCATGGAACATTCTCCAGGATAGATCATATCTTGGGTCACAAATCAAGCCTTGGTAAATTTAAGAAAACTGAAATTGTATCAAGTATCTTTTCCGACCACAACGCCATGAGACTAGATATCAATTACAGGAAAAGATCTGTAAAAAATACAAACACATGGAGGCTAAACAATACACTACTTAATAATGAAGTGATCACTGAAGAAATCAAAGAGGAAATAAAAAAATACCTAGAAACAAATGACAATGGAGACACAACGACCCAAAACCTATGGGATGCAGCAAAAGCAGTTCTAAGGGGGAAGTTTATAGCAATACAAGCCCACCTTAAGAAGCAGGAAACATCTCGAATAAACAACCTAACCTTGCACCTCAAGCAATTAGAGAAAGAAGAACAAAAAAACCCCAAAGCTAGCAGAAGGAAAGAAATCATAAAAATCAGATCAGAAATAAATGAAAAAGAAATGAAGGAAACAATAGCAAAGATCAATAAAACTAAAAGCTGTTTCTTTGAGAAGATAAACAAAATAGATAAACCACTAGCCAGACTCATCAAGAAAAAAAGGGAGAAGACTCAAATCAATAGAATTAGAAATGAAAAAGGAGAAGTAACAACTGACACTGCAGAAATAAAAAAAATCATGAGAGATTACTACAAGCAACTCTATGCCAATAAAATGGACAATCTGGAAGAAATGGACAAATTCTTAGAAATGCACAACCTGCCAAGACTGAATCAGGAAGAAATAGAAAATATGAACAGACCAATCACAAGCACTGAAATTGAAACTGTGATTAAAAACCTTCCAACAAACAAAAGCCCAGGACCAGATGGCTTCACAGGTGAATTCTATCAAACGTTTAGAGAAGAGCTAACACCTATCCTTCTCAAACTCTTCCAAAATATAGCAGAGGGAGGAACACTCCCAAATTCCTTCTACGAAGCCACCATCACCTTGATACCAAAACCAGACAAGGATGTCACAAAGAAAGAAAACTACAGGCCAATATCACTGATGAACATAGATGCAAAAATCCTCAACAAAATACTAGCAAACAGAATCCAACAGCACATTAAAAGGATCATACACCATGATCAAGTGGGGTTTATTCCAGGAATGCAAGGATTCTTCAATATACGCAAATCTATCAATGTGATAAACCATATTAACAAATTGAAGGAGAAAAACCATATGATCATCTCAATAGATGCAGAGAAAGCTTTCGACAAAATTCAACACCCATTTATGATAAAAACCCTCCAGAAAGTAGGCATAGAGGGAACTTTCCTAAACATAATAAAAGCCATATATGACAAGCCCACAGCAAACATCATCCTCAATGGTGAAAAACTGAAAGCATTTCCACTAAGATCAGGAACAAGACAAGGTTGCCCACTCTCACCACTCTTATTCAACATAGTTTTGGAAGTTTTAGCCACAGCAATCAGAGAAGAAAAGGAAATAAAAGGAATCCAAATCGGAAAAGAAGAAGTAAAGCTGTCACTCTTTGCAGATGACATGATACTATACATAGAGAATCCTAAAGATGCTACCAGAAAACTACTAGAGCTAATCAATGAATTTGGTAAAGTAGCAGGATACAAAATTAATGCACAGAAATCTCTGGCATTCCTATATACTAATGATGAAAAATCTGAAGGTGAAATCAAGAAAACACTCCCATTTACCATTGCAACAAAAAGAATAAAATATCTAGGAATAAACCTACCTAAGGATACGAAAGACCTGTATGCAGAAAATTATAAGACACTGATGAAAGAAATTAAAGATGATACAAATAGATGGAGAGATATACCATGTTCTTGGATGGGAAGAATCAACATTGTGAAAATGACTCTACTACCCAAAGCAATCTACAGATTCAATGCAATCCCTATCAAACTACCACTGGCATTTTTCACAGAACTAGAACAAAAAATTTCGCAATTTGTATGGAAACACAAAAGACCCCGAATAGCCAAAGCAATCTTGAGAACGAAAAAAGGAGCTGGAGGAATAAGGCTCCCTGACTTCAGACTATATTACAAAGCAACAGTAATCAAGACAGTATGGTACTGGCACAAAAACAGAAAGATAGATCAGTGGAACAGGATAGAAAGCCCAGAGATAAACCCACGCACATATGGACACCTTATCTTTGATAAAGGAGGCAGGAATGTACAGTGGAGAAAGGACAGCCTCTTCAATAAATGGTGCTGGGAAAACTGGACAGGTACATGTAAAAGTATGAGATTAGATCACTCCCTAACACCATACACAAAAATAAGCTCAAAATGGATTAAAGACCTAAATGTAAGGCCAGAAACTATCAAACTCTTAGAAGAAAACATAGGAAGAACACTCTATGACATAAATCACAGCAAGATCCTTTCTGACCCACCTCCTAGAGAAATGGAAATAAAAACAAAAATAAACAAATGGGACCTAATGAAACTTCAAAGCTTTTGCACAGCAAAGGAAACCATAAACAAGGTGAAATGACCACCCTCAGAATGGGAGAAAACATTTGCAAATGAAGCAACTGACAAAGGATTAATCTCCAAAATTTACAAGCAGCTCATGCAGCTCAATAACAAAAAAACAAACAACCCCATCCAAAAATGGGCAGAAGACCTAAATAGACATTTCTCCAAAGAAGATATACAGAATGCCAACAAACACATGAAAGAATGCTCAACATCATTAATCATTAGAGAAATGCATATCAAAACTACAATGAGATATCATCTCACACCAGTCAGAATGGCCATCATCAAAAAATCTAGAAACAATAAATGCTGGAGAGGGTGTGGAGAAAAGGGGACACTCTTGCACTGCTGGTGGGAATGTGAATTGGTTCAGCCACTGTGGAGAACAGTATGGAGGTTCCTTAAAAAACTACAAATAGAATTACCATATGACCCAGCAATCCCACTAGTTGGCATATACCCTGAGAAAACCAAAATTCAAAAAGAGTCAGGTACCAAAATGTTCATTGCAGCTCTATTTACAATAGCCAGGACATGGAAACAACCTAAGCGCCCATCATCGGATGAATGGATAAAGAAGATGTGGCACATATACACAATGGAATATTACTCAGCCTTAAAAAGAAATGAAATTGAGCTATTTGTAATGAGATGGATAGACCTAGAGTCTGTCATACAGAGTGAAGTAAGTCAGAAAGAAAAAGACAAATACCGTATGCTAACACATATATATGGAATTTAAGGGAAAAAAATGTCATGAAGAACCTAGGGGTAAGATAGGAATAAAGACGCAGACCTACTGGAGAACGGACTTGAGGGTATGGGGAAGGGGAGGGGTGAGTTTTGACAGGGCGAGAGAGAGTCATGGACATATACACACTAACAAACGTAGTAAGGTAGATAGCTGGGGGGAAGCAGCCGCAAGGCACAGGGATATTAGCTCGGTGCTTTGTGACAGCCTGGAAGGGTGGGATGGGGAGAGTGGGAGGGAGGGAGACGCAAGAGGGAAGACATATGGGAACATATGTATATGTATAGCTGATTCACTTTGTTATAAAGCAGAAACTAACACACCATTGTAAAGCAATTATACCCCAATAAAGATGTTTAAAAAAAAAAAAAAAAGAGGCACATTTCACTGTAGTAGAGCAGTTGGAAGTTAATTTATTATTGTTTTTCTAATAAACACTGCTGGAACATGTATCAATATCCCCCGTGACCCTGAGTTAGAAATATTAATATATTATTTTATTAAGAAGTATATTTTGGTGGAATATATATTTGTTTTGTTCTACATGAAATATTATCTGATTGTTACAATCTTCTATAAAGTGCAGCATTTATAGAAAATCAAAATCAAAATCGTCAAAGAATATTTGGATGCTTTGAATATCAGTAATCTGTAATTCTTTTTAATCTTCTCTGAAAAGGACTCGGGATGTTTCTTGAATTTTATTTTTCTGCACTGCACATAAAATATGTTTCTGTGAATTATCTTACGTATCTACTTCCATATTATTTAAGCATGAAAAAGAAATTAAAGTTTGGTTCAGGTTATTTCATGTTGATGTTTTCCTACGCCTTGCAGCTGCCTTTTCTCTAATCTGTCTGAAAAGCCAGCTCTAATCCATAATGTACTGACCTGCTATTAGATTCCATGATTTTGGAGATTGATATACATGAGAAAGGAAAGCTCATTAACCAGCCTAAGTGTATGAAGTTTCAGGAGACAGCACATGGGGAAGTATATCATTGCGGTTCCATTATACTCTACTGTCAATTTCAAGTACACTGCTGTTTCAGGCACATATTTTTTGTTCACCTGGATTTGCAACTGGCCAAAGAACAGACAAAGGTTAATGAGTCTAGGCACTGCTCTGAACTTTGGACAACGTAGACTTCCTGGTTACAGTACTGCCATTTTAAAGCACTCTAGAATCGGAGTATCTTTAGATATATATGTTAAGAAAACTTAGAAAATTCTATCTTCATACTGTTCTTTGTGTAGCACAAAATTAAAATGAGCTAGAAAAAAAAAATTAAATCCGGTAAGGCATATTCATTTCAAGCTTTTATAGTTACTAGTGACACCATCTGATAAGACTCCAGACTTCCTTACTATTGCCAGTTGCTGCATATTTTATAGGGTAGTGTCTCAATTTGAATGATGGTGGGTTACCTGGTGTAAGCTGTTTCACCTCATACATGATTAAATTATCTTTCTTCCTATCTGTACAAAGACTATATTGAAAATACAAGAAGAATTTGGCACTAGGGAAATACATGTTAGTATTTGACAAGTGTGGAACAGTACAGGCAAATATCAATATGTGATGAGGTCATGATAGAATCTAAAAAAAAAATGAGGAAGTTACCTGAATGTTAAGTGGACAGATGCCTAGCTCTTCTTTTGAAATGTCATTCAAACAGCCCTAATATCATTTAATTTTCAATTTTTACATTCATTTGGGCAAAACAAGTTGGTATCTAAGGAAATCAAGAAACCCCATTTCTTGCAGTTTTCTGAATCAAAAAATCTAACATGCAACAGTATTAGGAGTTCATATGTGAGTCAAGATGTAAAAATATATTTCAATTTGCATTTTCTGCTTTATGATATATTAGAAATAATGACATATTTTAAAATGTGTCAAACTATGAGAACAGGATAGCAGCTAGAGTCAAAATTAACTTAAAAAAACTATTGAAAATGCATAAAGAAAAAATATCAGAGACCTTTGAACACAGAAAGGATACAGGTCTAAGTGGGGGGGTGACACAAAATAATGTGAATTCCTAAATTGGAAGCTGGACAGGGAAAGAGGCTATGCTGGTCTTGGTGTGGTTCATGCCTTTTTGACTTCAGAGCAGAGTTGTGGAAGTTATGAACCAGAAAAAAAAATATGTGGAACTTTTCAAAATTATTTAATCCAGTCCCCTTCCTTTAGGTAGATGAACTCCCAAGGCAATAAGAAAGAACTATATAGTCATTGATTCTCTTTTAAAGTACCCTAGAGGGGGAAATTCCAGGATATTCCCTCACATACCTTTTCCAGCTTTTATTAGACTCATAGGATGTTTGCATACAAATGAGTGTAGAAACTACCAACCAGTTCAAAATGGTCTGCTAAATCTGGCACTAATATTTCTTTCAGTATATTGATGATAGGAAATTTTTTCTCTTCTATTTCCCTCAATACATCTACCACTGAATATCTTCCCATTTTTATCTCATTTTTTAGTTCTTATACATGTTGATAAGTTACCATTTCCCTTTTTCCTCTGACCTTATAATCATAGACTAAAACTAAATATATAATGCTGGTCTGTAATACATAAAATTAAACCTACTTCATATTTTTTATATTTTACAGTGAAAAAGATATACCCCACATCTAACTGGATAAGAACAGAATCACAATCTTAGCGTCAGATTAAAAGTAAGAGATTTCACATTCCTACAAAATTTTTGTTTAGACAACTTCAATGACAAGGAATTGAATAGGACATGATGTAGCCCATACAATTTTCTGGCAGATTTACTCTATCTTTATATAATATTTATCCTTATATAATGCTGGCATTATACACTATTGTGTTTGAAAGTAATTTGGGGGCTTTTCATTATTCCCTGTTAAATTTCATCTTGCTAGATTTTGTCTATCACTCCAATTTGCTAAGTATAACTGGGTATTAACATTATCATCTGGTGTAATTACCGTCACTGCCACCTTTGTGTCATGCTATCTATATCGTTATTCATCCATTCATTAACATACTGAAAACCAAAAGGTAAAAGGACAAAATTCTATGGATCATTTACAAATCAGAGGAGAAAATCACCACGCAGGAGAGGTGTTATAATATAGGATGTCTACAGTATTTTCATGATGTGAAAGTATAGACCATTTTTGAAAAAATGAAATAAAGTTAGAATGGCCTTAAATCTTTAGAGTTTATGCTAACACTATGATCACTTATCCTACTTATAAGCCCTCACAGACATCAATTTTCCTAGGTGGTCAGAAGAGGTGGTCAGTCATCTTTCTCTATGATTTCATGGATGTTGAATGCTTTTTACTAAAATCATATTTCCCCAAGGAACTTTGATACCTAAATTAATACAATCATAGACCTCTCATTCAGGAATAGGCTCTGTTAGAATACAAATATTCTTTAGAGTTAGCATATTAATTAATTAATGTTGAAAACATACCTTCACATCAATTAATTTATAGATTTTTTTTTCTTCAGCATGGTTTTGGTGAAAGAATAAGGAGATACTCTTTATTCTGACAAAGAATTAAGTGATGACTAGAGAAAAAGAATAGACCAGAGGAGAAGGCTGTGTATCAGTATTATTTTTTGTTTTCTTCTTTCCTCATTCTCTTCCTGCAGACTCCATCTTTGCCAGCCTTGCTGGAACCATATAACTTAAAATAATAATTAATCAAGCAGCCTCAAAACTTCTTTTTTTCCACATCGGTGAAGTGACTATTGATCATAGCCCATCATCTGTGATGTCTCTCTATTCACAATAGGACACACGTACAAAAAATTCCAAGCTTACATTATCTTTACTTCATTCATCACTTCTGCCCCTCTTTCTGTGTTCCCCTTTTCATTTACTTACTTCTAGTCTGCTCCCATCTTAAGTTCCTCATTAGGAATGATAGTTAATTTTATGTCTCAACTCAACTGGACCACAGGTTACTCAGATATTTGCTCAAACATTATTCTGGGTGTGCCTGTGAGGATGCTTTTGGATGAGATTAACAACAGAATTGATCAACTGAGTAAAGCAGATTGCCCTCCCTAATGTGGATGGGCCTCATCCAATCAGTTGAGGCCAAATAGAACAAAAAGTCTCACTCTCTTGTGAGTAAAAAGGAACTCCTCCTGCCTGATTGCCTTTGAACAAGATGGTTGCTTTTTGGGTTTTTTTTGTTGTTTTTTTTCCTGCCTTCAAACTTGAACTGAAACATTGGCTCTTCCTGGGTCTCAATCCTGCCAGCTTTTGGACTGGAACTATACCATTAGGTCTCCTGGTTCTCAAGCCATACAACTTCTACTAGAACTACACTATCAGCTCTCTTGGGACTCTAGCTTGTTGACTATAGATTTTGAGACTTGTCAACCTCCATAAACACATAAAATTCCTTATAATAAATCTCTTCTCCCACTCATCCTCTTGGTTCTGTTTCTCTGGAGAACCCTGACTAATACATCTGATAACTTCTGCATATGCAGCTCTAGAACTAAGCCCCGTTTTGATCTGGGTTCTGTCAGATGCTGCTTGCAGCCTGTCTCCATAGAGAGCTGAGTAGCATCAACCTGGATTGCCTATGGCTATGCTGTTCATGTTTTGAGCAACTTTATTCCTTACTTCCATATCTTTGTGGACCATTATTTGTCTGATCCAGGCCCATATCTCCATACATAGAATGTCCTATATTATCCACACTATTGACTACCTGTAGCATTGCTCTTTCTTCTGTGTCTATCTGGGTCTCTCTCATTTACTCATGGATCCTACTTTAAGATCACCATCAATTCACAATGATAAAGTAACTGCAGTTTGTGACTGGACTCTAGAAGTCTCCTGAAAACTCCCCTCTTCCACGGTTCTATTCCTCTGCAATTAAAATAAATCTGTGTGGCAATCGTAAGCTTTTTACGTGAGGTTAGTGTTATCTTGCTAGTTCACAACAAGTGCTAAAGATAGAAATGCCAAATAGTCTTTCATCTTATTTAAGGGACCAACTATTAGTCCCTGAATGATGTTTTATAAAAAGTACTGAATTCAAAAATTTTAAAAACAGTTATAGGGCTTCCCTGGTGGTGCAGTGGTTGAGAGTCCACCTGCCGATGCAAGGGACACGGGTTCGTGCCCCGGTCCGGGAAGATCCCACATGCTGCGGAGCGGCTGGGCCCGTGCACCATGGCTGCTGAGCCTGCGTGTCAAGAGCCTGTGCTCCGCAACGGGAGAGGCCACAACAGTGAGAGGCCCACGTACCACAAAAAAAAACAAAAAAACCGTTATAAATCCATCTCTTTAACGACAAGTAGTCAGATGGGCACCCAGGTAGTAAATATCAGTAACAATCAGACCTGGGGAGCAAGAGGTTTGGGGGGGGCAATCATCAGTGTTCTGATGCTTACCTCTTCCCCTGAGTAGGTGACCAGAGCAGATTTGGGGTTGGGAGTGTAGTTCCAGAGTGAAAACGGTATGAAGATGTGGCCATTGCCTCTATGGAGATCAAATCCTCAATTAGTGAGGGAAGGGTTAAAGAGAAAGATTTCCCACATTTGCTTGCATTAACATTCACATGTATACCTCAATTTCCAAAAAATATTTTTGTAACGTTTTTGATCCTTTTAAGTCTCAATGAATTTGAATTATACACAAAAAAATGGAATATCCAAAAGGAATACTTTTGAGGAACACTGAAGACTGTCCAGTTCAACAAGCTTGTTTTACAGGAAAGCAAGCAAGCTCTGAGAAATAGAGTTTCTTGCTAAGATCATAGAGCATCCAATCTGTTCTCCAGTTTAGTGGTACCCCAACACAACAGACCATTTTGTTTTGTTTTGTTTTTAATAGTTCTGCAGTTTGAGGAGGTTTGTTGATTACTCACACTCATGTGAGGCATTTTGGCCCCCCACTTCCCTATCCCTCCAATCCAATTTTACAGTTTTCGTCTTTACACAAGGTAGGTTTTTATTTAATTTCTTTAGGAATTAAAAACACCATATATAAATTATCTAAATAAGTTGTTTAAAACATACCTGGATCTTTGCCACAGACAACTGAGCTATAGTTTTGTTTAAAGCATGAATCATTTTCCCTGAGTATGAAAATTTCTTATACTAAACAAGGTGGACATAGCATGCAACTCACTATTTGATATTTTTTTTGGTGCAGTGGGATGTAAAAAAGGACATGCCTCTTTAAGGCCTCAGAAATGGAATCTTTATGGGAAAAAATTGAGAAAGCTGAAATAATCTCAACATTATCTAATGATGATATATTCCCACACTGCTATACTTTTCCACATATAACTGGAAATAAAATTGCAAAATTTTGAAAGATGAAAGGGCACAATTGAAAGGGACAAATTCTCTAGCTTTGATTCCAAACAAAATTAATGGAGATTTTAAAAACAGGCCTCAGATGACCCTAGTATGCAAAGATAATGCATAGCTATGTATTTTCAATGCAGTTTTGCATTGTGATTGTTTTTAGAGACTGAAATGTATGTCTACTAATACCTTGAGCTAGAAACAAATTCAACTTATAGACAACATATGCACCACATTATTGTGAATGTTAATTTGTGGTTATAGAACTGTATATATGTCTTTACTGCAATTCAAGTATAGGAGACAACATTGAGATATCTTACATTTAACTGTTATATTCAACATATGAATCTTAACAAATCTGTGTTTTTCTTTTTTTTTCTTTTTTTTCAGTACGTGGGCCTCTCACTGGTGTGGCCTCTCCCGTCACGGAGCACAGGCTCCGGACACGCAGGCTCAGCGGTCATGGCTCACGGGCCCAGCCGCTCGGTGGCATGTGGGATCTTCCTGGACTGGGGCATGAACCCGTGTCCCCTGCATCGGCAGGCGGACTCTCAACCACTGCACCACCAGGGAAGACCAATCTGTGTTTTTCTTGATTGACGATTATAAAGGGAATTGAATATTTGGAGATTTAGTCTAATTTTTCTCTAGTATTTACCAACTATTCTTGTGAGAGGGTTGACAATAGAAATAAAACGAAACATATATTTGAAAGTTCTGATGTTATGGTAAAAAGTATAAATAGAATACGTACTGGGTTTAGAAGGATTGTGAGGAAAAGTTCACCTCCTCTGATACTTTTATCCAGTTCTTGGGGGCCTCCTGGATACTCTTTGTAGAAAATAGTGTGTGTGAACAACCCACAGGTCTGTCGAGGGAGGACCTGAGGAAAAAGAAAAACCAGCACATCGACACGACTTAATTAAAAGCTCCATCACTGTGTCATGACTTCAGAGTCTGCGAATTTCATTCCTATTGGAGTTCCTTAACTGATAAAGCCAAAATCTTAATGTAATCAAGAGTTGATGTTGGCGTAATTATGCACATATTAAGAGACTTGCTAAATAAAAGCTATAGGACAGCAGTCCCCAACCTTTCTGGCACTAGGGATGGGTTTCATGGAAGACAATTTTTCCACAGATTGGGGTGCGGGGTGTTCAGGCAGTAACACGAGCTATGGGGGGGATGGTTCAGGCAGTAATGTGAGCGATGGGGAGCCATGGGGAGCGACAGATGATGCTTCACTTGCTCACCCACCGCTCACCTCCTGCTGCGCAGCCCGGCTCCTAACAGGCTGCGGACCAGTACCGGTTTGCAGCCGCGGGGTTGGGGACCCCTGCTATAGGACATATAGGTTAAAGCATTTTCATTCATGCCTATAAATCTCACTCACCATCTGAGTTATGTTAAAGAAATGGTAAAAAATAAAAGTCTTCTTAGGGTTGGTTTAATTCAAATATAGAGATTCTCCAGGGTTGCATTTTTCATGGTATTAGACCATTACTCTCCTTGTTTCTGAAATACAGTTTTACATGGTCCTCAGGTTCTGGGATTCAAAACAATGAGTTTTCATCACCCTCGCCACCTTTACCTTGTTTTGTTTTTACTACTCTGAATTAAAATTTTAATCACAGTAGTAGTCATATCATCTAGTGATTGCTTCCTGCATATTCTGTGGTTAATTCTGTTGTACATCTGAATGTTCAGCAGAGAAAGCAAATAAGTAATTTTATTCCAAAACTTCTTTTGAATAATAAACTATTTATAATCTAATGGAAAAATGCATCCAATTGCACAGAGTAGCTATAATTTTATTTATTCTTTGCTTAATTTTCGTAACAGTTTGTATTAAATTCAAGGTAAATGAATGTGTGTAGTATTGGTTTAAAGGAATGTTTTTATTTAATAATATAACAAATGGTCATGCTACTCAGTTAAGAAAACTGCTTTCACTTTGCTTTGCAATTATATCAGAGTAATACTTTTTATATCGCCTTGATTTCTATGGACACCATATACTATTATTTGTATTATCAATAGCTCCATTTAAATCCAAGGCTTCTTTACGTCTTCTAGTACCAATTTACAATAAAATATTAGAGTTTTATGATTAAAGAATATTGAGTATTAGCTCTGGTTAACATATGTGCTATTACTTTTTCTTTGGTTTTAGATAATTATTAGATAGACAGACAGACAGGTAGATAATTCTAATAGCAATCTGAACAATGGAATGAAAAGATGTAAATATTTAAAGGAGGGAGAACAGTTTGTAAACCTTTCCTACGATCTTGGCAACTGATGATGAGAACATGACCTAAGGCACTGGACGTGGGGATGGAAGTTTTAAAATGAACTATTTTATCTCAAAGTAAAAAATAGGAGTTTTTTCATTCCAATGAATAATTATAAATTCCCATCTAATATTCACTTGGTTTTATTCTCATTTATAGGAGCATATCATTCTTACATCAGATTATTATTTTTTCAGTTAGTTTATCCGAAAAGAAAATATATACCTTTGTTTTCATAGTATGCAAGAAAAAGAACAATGAAAAATGCTATCTTAAGATTCTTGAGTGTCTGAAAGCCAAAATAAACTGAGTAGATAAATTTAGCTTTCAGATGCTATTTGTTGGATTCTGTCTGTTGATGGTGTAGTGACTTGAGAGGTGTTTAATAGGCATGGAGAAACTCCCCAGAAGTATAAGTTCCCTAGACAAAACTTTAATCCAGAAACTGCAGTGGATGACCTATATGAAACCCATTTCCAATATTTTGAGCTTGCCTTGAATTTGCCTAAACTACCCCACAGATTAAGAAGCAAGTCTATGGGTAAGCAGTGTATTAATGTGTGACCACCATGGTAGGCAAGGGATTTATGATACTCATGTAAAAGATTTTTGAAGTTAGATTTGGTCTTCATCCCACATGCAGATACTGAGAACCTTCAATACACACGGCAGTGTGTGCTCACCATGATGCCATCGTGGATGAAGCCCTTTCGGTACCGTGCAGGTTTCAAATGTGGATACTCTTCAGTGCTGGTGACCTGAATACCCCAGACCTTCTTCCAGGCTGCATACAGCTGAATATGAACTGGGTAGACCCCTGAGTGATGTGGTGCCACAGCATAGCCCATGTTGATAGGTATTCCATGTTCCTAAAAGAAAGCCAGAACAACATCATAGGGAGTGTGGTCAATTGAATTCAACTAAAATTGTTTCCACAAACATCTATGCTAAGGATGAGAAATATAAAAACTAATAGGGTAGAGTTTTATAATCCTGTGATAGACATAGTAAATACTTTGGGCATGTGGTGTGTAGCTAAGATTAACTCTGAATTTTGAAAATAGAAGGTTTGGGGGTAAGATAGGAAGAAGATGTGGCCCTTTCTCAGACAAATACAAAAAAAAAAAAAAGGTGCCACTTGAGTAAGTACCCAAATATGGAAGACAGAATAGCCCAATGTGGGGTGTGTGTGTGTGTGTGTGTGTGTGTGTGTGTGTGTGTGTGTGTCTATGATGTTGAAGACAACCAGAAAGGTAGGTATGAACCATAATGTGATAAGCTTTTACTGTTGACCTAAGGGATTGGGATTTATTCTATTTGAATAGTATAGACAGGAAGCTCTGTGAGCATGGAGGGCCATGATCTGCTCTATGTCTTGGGAAGAAGGATATAGTCACAACATGTTAAGATGAACTAGAAGTGGGGAAGAAATGAATCAAGGTTGTGCATTAGGAAGCTATTACAAGGGCGCAGATTAGAGGGCACATGAGTACCCAAACTTGATTGTTGGTGGTCGGATTAAAAGTCTGGGGATAAATGCCATACAAGATTCAGTGGTTTTGGATACTGACGGTAAAGGAAAAGTGAAGATTGGTTTTGGGTCTTAGTAGCTCAATTTATTTTTATAAAGCCTACTGTTTACTATGAGATGCTTGCCTTGGGTAGACAGTCAACTCTAAAGGAAAAGAGGTATAAATTTAAAACAAGAATATGAAAAAAATTGTCGAAGAACGGTATTATATTGTGAAGTACACGATACAGATCTGCAGTCTTCTAATTTCTGCTTCTTTATAGTTCTCCCTTTAAATGCTTATCTGCTTTATAAAGATGCCTTATAGGATTGAATCTCATCAATTGAGGCTATAAATGACAATATACAGTAATACATGAAGGCTGATTGAATCAATAAACAGAACACAAAAGTGTTGACTTGACAATTGCCATTTATATTTTCTATTACATGACACACAGCATAGGAAAAGAATTCAGTTTGGCATAATAAGCAAGTAGTGAATGGGTCACATATCTACAATACCTAAGTCATACGCCACATTCAGTTAAGAAGATGGGCCCTAAATATTTTGCAAGTTTCCTTCATTCTTCCTTTTATGGAATGACCCTCATTGTATGGCCAAATTCACCTCTCTTTCACTAGGAGTATGTGTTTTCTAACATCTATTACAATAAATGACTGTAGAAAGACTGAATTATGAAATCAATGCTGTAAAGTGATCTGGAGTCTTTGGCTAGGTATTGGGGAAAATTCATTTCTTTGTGTGTGCAGAGGAAAAATACTTCTTCCAGGAGCCTGTATTTTCAATATAAAGCAAAGTTGGAAAAGTCCAGTAACAAAACTACTAGGAAACTACCAGAGGGAGCAGGCAACTACTGTTACCCTGACACTCACTGAGAAGCATGTACTGGAAAAAGCCTTAGATCTCTGGTTAGTTCCATGTTGCCCAGTGAATTGTCACAAAGTGTTCTGAGGATGAGTATCGCAGAGTAGCCAAGATGTGGATGCACCGGGTATGAGATACAGATGAACTTTCTCATGAGAGAAATCTAAGGTCAAGGGTGTTCAAACCTTTCTGTCTGGTAAATAGACTGTGTGACTGTTGCTTAGAGAAGTAGTTCTGATTTACAAAAAGGGGGAAGACAATCCGTTATACTCTTATTACTCTTTCAAGTGATTCATACCGAGGTTTCATAACTGTCTTGTCCCATGACTAGAAGAATAACAAAATCATCGGTGTATGAATCCTAATAGCCTTCACCAATCATTTTGTTAGTGTCCATTTTTTATCACTGTTTAATATTTTATTTCAAATTTTGGGCCCAGAACACTAGATAAGTGTGCGAATCTTCCAGAAGCAAAGAGATAAAAAATAAAACGAGAGAATTGAAATATTAAACAGCTGTATCTCTTCAGGAAAAAAAGACATTTCACTTTTGACAAGTAGTAAAATGAACTGTAGAACTTTCATGAAGAAACCAGAAGGTAAAAAGCAATTGATTTGGTGAGTAGGAAGGAAGTAAAAGGATTTTATTATATTTATTGATTTCTGGGGGCTTAATGTTCTACTGCTTATAAGGTCATCTTATCACACTGACAACTGGAGCTCAATCAAAACAGTAAATCACACTAGATAATTATGAGTTTATAGTTTTTCAATCTAAACGATAACACAAAATGAAAAGTAATTCCCTAGTCAAACTCTTTTTCTGTTATCAAGGGGCTTTCTATAGAAACCTTCATTCTTTACTGTCCAGAGCTTAAAATACCCTTCACAGTGACTTGGTAAACTAAAAAGTGAGCTAAACATATATTTACACAAGATCACAAAAATTGCAAAATTTGAAAGACTTTCTAATGTGAATATAGGAAGCATTTGAGACTACAAAATTAGACATGCAAATGACAGAGTAAACTAATTCAAACATGGCTTTTATTATTTATTAAAACAATGTCTTTGAAAAGATCTAGGAGTTCTATGATATCATAATATGAGATGGCACCACAAATATTTATGGGAAGCTTAACTTGATCATTCCTATTTACGTGAAATTCCCAGTGGATTGGAAAATGAGATAATGTGGTAACTTACAGACTATATAAAAATAGGGTCATCATTTTTCAAAAACTAGGAAATATATTTAGCACCAAACATCTAACGTAATGGAAATGATCTCATTTAATTTTTCTTTAATCATTCTTACTGATCCTATCTGCTTGCAATTGCTCAGTACCTGATAGTTATGAAGTGTTTTTACATTCACGTCTAACATTATCCTCATAATTACCCTGTGAGGTGGCCTGGATTATCAAATGTGGAAACTGAGGCTCAGAGAAAGCAAACGACTTACTCATGTTCACAAATGTCAGAGCTAGAATTATACCCAAGTCCTCTAAATTCATTGCTTTTGCCTTTCTACTAGGTTGCTACCACTGTGACCCTCTCTCCCTGCTCCAAGTTAATGACTAGAAGCACTTTACTGACAAAAGGGAATTGATTTTAATATATAGTGCTGAATTGGAACTCCTACCATTCTATTTTTACTTGGGGGGGGGTTACAAAGCAAAATTATACATTTCCCAAACTCTGTCGCTATCATTTTTGATGCAAACAAGTTTCAGCCAATTAGAAGTGCCTAGGATAGATGTCAGAAGGAAGTAGGTGGGCAGATGCTAAAGTCTAGCAGCTCCTGGCTCCTGTTGCTGGTACGTAAGATCTTTTCTGAAGCAGTATTTGGTGCCCATTTGCAGGGCAGCGGTGAAAACTTATTGCTTCTGTCAGAGCTCCAGTGGCAGCTTTAAAAGCAGTGGCCCCACTAGGGAACCAGTTCTGTCTGGCTCTGCAAAGTCCCAGAAGAGTACAGCCTAGAATCTGCTCCATCAGCCCTTCCAAAGTTTTTGGAAGCACTTAAATCGCTGAATAAAAACTCCCTTTCAAAAAGTTCCAAATGGCTTCTGTGTCTATCATGGAAATCTGACTGATGCAAGTGGTCTTTCCCCTTTCTAATAAGTATAAAAGGTTTAAGAGGTTCAGGTGAGATGTCAGTGGTTGGAAACTAGGAAAACTAGAAGAAGAGTTTGCTAAAGCACTGCCCAGCATTTCTCCAAGAAAACTCATTGATACATGCGAAACACCTATTTGTCTACCTAGATACTATCATGTTATATATACGACTGTTAAATCCTATGTTGATCAATGACTAGTGTATAGAGAAAATAACTAGGAGACTAGTCTGTTTAAATAATAAAAGTCACAGGTGAACCCCATGGTGAAATCATGTTATAACAAAAGAAGGGAAACGGATTGCACTGAAAGAACATTGCTCTAATGGATTAATTCTGATGACTTGCAAGCACCTTTGTGCCAGCACATAAAGCAATACCCCTTCATAGGATAAACACGTCCTAATATACGGGCAAAAAGAACTGCAGGCATCATATGCAGAGGTGGAAAGAACAATCTGTAATCAGTCATTGGTAGATACTCTTTAGAAGACCTGGCACACCATAGAAAACCAGAGAAGAAAAGGAGAAAACTAGGAGTTGGGAGGATTGGACTCATGGACATATAAGACATATTTCCTACAGCTACCACAAATAGCTGGACAGTAACCTGAATAACGGTTGGAGGTCGTGATACAGAGAGGAGAAAGAGCCAGACAAATGGCAGTTTTCCCTATTATTATGACCTTCTGTTTACACTCCAGGAGACATGGCTTGTGAAACCAGACCTAATACATTTAGGATGGTTTAATAGTCCCAGTGTTAGCACCATGACTGGCACATTGTTGGTGTTGAATAAATATTTTTTAAAGGAAATAGCAAATAAAATTTTTTATTAAATTCATCATAGAAATTTAATAAATGAATAGAAAAGAAAAATAAATAAAATGATGATTGCATAAATGAATGTACTTGTAGTAAAGAGTCACGGGCCTAGCCGCTCCGCGGCATGTGGGATCTTCTCAGACCGGGGCCCAAACCCGTGTCCCCTGCATCGGCAGGCAGACTCTCAACCACTGCGCCACCAGGGGAGCCTGAACAGTAACTTTTTGAACTTAAAGTATTGATTTGTCTTCCTAAATATACAACTTCTAGGGAGTGACACTGGTGCTAAAGGAAACAGATCTCATTACCTAATTTTCCTTTTAATAAGGACAATGTGGAATCACTTGTCAACTTTGAGAATGATCCTAGGATCATTGATTTTGCACAGTGTTTTGGGAACTGAAATTGTCTTCTGTTTTCATAAGTGATAAAAGCAATGACTGTGTGACCCTGGAAATTGGCTGGGTCAGTCCTTACACTTTTTGGACTGAAGCCTAGTAAATGGTGACAAATCTCTGGAGAGCTCTGTGTTACAAATGGATTTTTCTTTTGAAATAGGAATAGCACAGCAATAGTATTGCTTCTATAGTGGGAACTTTGCAATTCTAAGTAGAGCTATTTTGGGCAACTGAGACACATCCCTTTAATATTCTTGACCCTGCTGAAGGTCTACTTAGCTGCTTGAAAAGAACTAACACAAAGACTAAGCAAGTCTTCATTCACACTGTATAAAATGTGGTTGATTAAGCATTTTCATTGCTAACTTTTGGTACCCAGAAGTCCCACTTTATTGACAATCATTCAATATATACTTATTATGTATAATAACGTACTAGGAGCCATTTGTTGCAGAGGATACAGCAGTGAACAAACAGACAGAAATTCCTGCCATAGGGAAGCTTATATTTTAGTGGGGTGAGACCAAGATTACACAAAACAAGTAGGTAAATTGTATATTATATTAGAAGGGCTAAGAGCTACTGGGAAAAATAAAGCAGAGAAAAGGAGAGGAATGAAGGGGTATGGGTTGCAATATTAAATAGATTATTCATGGAGAAGGTAATATTTTGAAACAAGGTCTAAAGTTGTAAGAGATTAAGTCATACAGATAACTTGGAGAAGATCATTCCAGGCAGAAGGACAGTACATACATTGTTGTGAGTTGAAAGAACCTCAGGTATTTTTGAGGAAGAAGAATTCAGTCGCTTTTGGAGCAGCGTTAGCAAAGGGGGAGAGTAGCAAGAGATAATGTCAAGAGGTGGCACTGCTGCAAGTAGCCTTGTCAGTTATGTACTGAACAACTCCAGGGGGCACCATTCACATCAACTATGCTTTTACAGAGGTTGTATGATGCAGTATCACTGACAAGAAGGAATGGGTGCAGAGCATTTAAGTCCTTAATGTGCCACAATAAGGATGTTGGTATTTACCTTGAATGAGATGAGAAGCTACTGGGAAGTTTTGAGCAGATAGATGATCTAGACTATCATTAAAAAAAAAAAAATTCTTCTGGCTTCTATGTTGACAGCTGACTGAAAGGAAGTAAGGAGGAAAGTAGGAGCCAGTTACTAGGTTTTGGTAACAATTTAAGTGAGAGATAATGATAGCTTGGACCAGGGTGGGGACAATGCAACCGGTGAAAAGTGATTTTATTCTGGATATATTGTGAAGGGGGAGCCACAGAATTTGATGATAGATTGAATATGCAACATGAGACAAGGTGCTCAACTAGAAGGATAGAATTTCCATCAAATGAGTCTGGAAAGTTTAAAAATTAAACAGGTTGGGCGTCCCCGGTGGTGCAGTGGTTGAGAGTCCGCCTGCCGATGCAGCGGACACGGGTTTGTGCCCCGGTCCGGAAGGATCCCGCGTGCCGCGGAGCGGCTGGGCCCACGAGCCATGGCCGCTGAGCCTGCGCGTCCGGAGCCTGTGCTCCGCAACGGGGGAAAAAAAAAAAAAAACAAAAAATTAAACAGGTTTGGGGGAGAAAGGACATATGTTTGAGATTAGACATTCAATTGGATATCTAATGTCTTCCCATTCAATTGGGAAGTCAAATAAATAAGTTTAGCATTTAGAGGAGCAAGTTCAGCTGGAGAGCTCAAGATATCAATTTTATTTAAAGTCATAAAACTCATAAAGATCACCAACACAATGAATGTGTAAACAGAGAGAAGAGGAAGGCTAAGTCTTTGGGACAGATTAACATCAAGAAGGCAGAGAGGAGAGAAGAAATCCAGAAAATACACTCAGAAAGAGTATTGCAAGTGAGATGGGAGGAATACCAGGAATTTCCAAGGAGACCTAAGAATTGCCCATTGGGTTTAACACTGGATGCCCTTTAATGAACTGGAAAAGAGAAGATCTGGTGGAGTGGTGAAGGGCAGGAAAATCAGAGTGGATTTAAGAGAGTCTAGAGGGAGCTGAAATGGTGAAAGTGAGTATAACAACGATTTTAAGAAGTTTTGCTAAAATGAAGAGTCAAGAAATGGTGCTGTAGTTGGAGAAACAACATAAGCACAGGACTACCTAAAGATGGGAGAAATAGCTGTATGTTTATAGAAAGGGTAATGATTTAGAAGACGGGAGAACTAATGGAATTACAGTTTTTTATATATATAATTTAAATTATATATATATATTTTATTTTTTGATTGGCCAACCCCAGCGTTAGTGTTTATTTCATCCTCAGGACCCTAGGAGGAAGGTAGTGGTAATCCCGTTGCAGAGGCCAGGGAAGCTTGCTGATGTCACGCAGCTGGCGAGGGTCTGGGCTCGGGCTGCGAGGCCAGAGCCTGCACTCCCGGCCACTAAGGTGCTGAGTTAGGGTCGTGGGAGTTGGGAGTACCTGAAACCCGGAGTCCGCAGGGCTTTGTGGGCGCTGAGCGGGTGGGCCCAGTGGCCTCAATGCTCGGTGACCGGGCGTGATCATCCACCGGAAGGGGTAGTAGCGGTAGTCGGCCGTGACCTGTGTGTGGATGTTCTTCCGCCTGAAGCCCGCCTTCAGCAGGGCGGACACCTGCGTCTCTTGGAACACGGTGGTGATGTCTGAGTAGTACTTGGACTTCATCAGCTCCCCCAGGAGGTGAGGTTGCAGTAGGTGAGGATGCTCCCTGGCTTCAGCAGGCGGAAGGGCATGGTCCCTAATGAGGTTGAACTGGTGTGTGTGCCAGGTCCCCTCAGACAGCGGGTACGTGTCGTACAGGATCCCATCAAAGTGACTGTCTGTCAGGGTGGGCGCCACCTTCTCCCACAGGCTTTTCAAGGGAACCACCCTGAGGGGAGGCCGCTGGGCCCAGTCCTGGAGCCGCTGGAAAACTTCGTCGTTGCATTCAACGATCCAGTGCTCGTCGATGTGGGCCTCCTGCACCTTCGTAGCTGCCATGGCCGCGCCGAAGCCCACCTCCAGGACCTGGCCTTTTCTGGAGGCGGCGGTGGCCACCAGCGCTTGCAGGTAGGGGTCTCCCAGCTGTCCATTGCCAGCTCGCCCAGGATCTGCAGGTGCGTATCCCGCCCCGCGCGAAGACGCGGGTCGTGGCGCTGGCGCTGTGCGCCGCCCAAGCTCTGGATGCGCAGGGCCAGGTCCCTGCCGGGCCTTCTGGGCGGGGCCCTGGAATGATATTCTCGAACAGTTGGGAAGGGATGTGATTGAGTGCAAAAGGACAGAATTTGGTCTTTGCATTTCTAGCTCTTTTCTTCGTTGTTTCAAGACAGAAACCAGGATTGTGTGCTGCCCTCACAGCATGCCAAGCCACGATGTATATTTAGGTCACTGTTAACACAGTTTATGGTAGTAAGGGGTACCTACATATTCAAAAAGATTGTACTAAATAATTAGGACCACTTGAGTAACTAGCTATGAAGATTATTATAATTTGTATGTTTTTTTTTCTGTATAGACATGCTCACGTTTCAAATTAAAATCAAACCTTTTATTATATTTACATTTTGTTATCACCACGTTGAACTAGTAGTTGTAGTAATGGCGCCATGTGGAAGTCCTCTTTCAATTGCTTGACTTTTTTTTTTTTTCAGTGAAATAAGAAACTCATCAGTTGAGAATTAAGATGGGGCAAGACGTGTAGTAATTTGCAGAAAGAGAAGGTATGAAACAGTGATCCAGGAGAGTAAGATTGTGAACAAGATAAGGACTTGTTGTGTAACTTCTGGGCAGTATTGAGCTCCACTTGAGGTCTGTGGTCATGGTTTTAAAGTGAGAACAATTAAGTGTTGATCCTAGCCACATTAATTTTCAGGGGTACAGGAGTGGACTAGGTAGAGATTTGGATTTAAAAGGAGTTGAGACTTTGCAAGGGAGTTTGATGAACCAAGAAATGCAAAGGAGTTCAGGGAGGATTCAAGAGAATGCTTGTAATGATGGGTTCTTGAGAAAAGCTTAATAAAGAGGAAAGCAAAGACCTGTGAAGAGTTTGGGGCAGCAAAGATGTGATATCAGGCTATCTCAGGAAATACTAGATCTGCATTTTAGTACCTTTCTCTTCATTGTTGCCTCTGCTGCATGGAAAGATCTAGTTCTAGATATAAGTTAGTGACAAGAGAAATGATACCAGATAGTAAATATTTAGAGCTTCTAACAATGCCTTTAACCTGGAAGGAATAATATTCAAGATTCTTTGTAAATATGTTAAGAGATGGAAACAAGAATAGTATGATCCATTCCATTGTGGTATCATTTCTATAGTTACTATAATCAGAAACGTGAAAAAAGAAGGTACTCAAGATAATTTTGCTTAATACAAATCACAGCATTTTCACAATACGTTCATCTGTAATTTTATCTCAAGTAAATAATGTAACTAATTTACCTTCCCATATATTTCCATTCTTAGTACCTCAAATATCTATACACAGCAAGTATTAAATAATTTTTAAAAATCTTCTACCTGATTGCCTATGTTCATGAAATAAAGCGCTGGTTTAGGTGAAATGGCTAGGGGTGTGTGTGTGTGTGTGGAAGACAAGTAGAGGAGGGCAACTTGTTCTTTTTGAAACTGGCTGGAATGTCCTTCATTTAAAAATTTTGCTCACATTTCCTAACTTTTTGGATGCTTCCACAGTTATATAGCTGATGTTTTAGAATCACTAACTTAAACGCATCATTTTGCAGAAATAGATTTGCATAAACTATTACTTACTCTGAGCAATGGAATATATTTCTAATATTATTTTTGAGTCAGGCTGAGATTTCCCTTAGGAGTCATTTTTCCCCTCAATGCCAGCTTAATGCATTTATGGAAAAATGCTTTAAACATTTGGTGTAGGAATGAGCCATCCCTCTGGTTGTAAATTTTCTCCCCCACCTCCAAAATACAAAGGGTTATTACATGTTGTCCTCTGTGACATCCTGTGCCTTCTCTAGGAGTTAAAATAATTCCCATCTGTGATTGTTTCCAATTTTGTGGAAACTTTACTACCATGTGAAATAAATTTCATCAGACCAAAAGCTTATGTTAATAAATGGTACGTATATAATAAAAAAACTTAAATTATGATGACTTAAGTAACTGCCTATAAAGATGGTTAAATTACTATACTTTTCTGTAGACATGCCATACCAAATATTATACTTCCATCTTGTTATCTTCATGTTAAAGTGGCATGATATTTGGAAATCAAAGTTTCAATACAGTTTTCATCTCAAAACAACTCCAGTTCAAGCCCTTCAGTTCTCCTATATTATTAACCAGCTTTAACGCTCTCCACTGTCAACATGTTTGAAAACAATTTCTCATGTTGCTCAGGTTACTGCAGAAGTGACTGCATGGAACTGAAATGTTGACTCTGAAGAGGTGATTACAGAATGATGAAAATGTTCAGCCCCTACCGATAAAGCATAAAAGAAACTATCTAGCTGAATTTTTCAAATTGAAAAATGAAAGAGAATAAAAGAAAAGAAAAGGAAAAACATGTGATAACTACTGCTTTTGATGGATTATCCAATTTGAATAGGGTATACTCAGTAGAGCAGGAGTTAAATTTTTTTTAAAAATCTTGCAAACCTTGGCTTTTGATTAGCTCACAATCATTTATTAATTAAAAACAAGTTTGGTCATTGAAGCAATAAAATGAAAATCTGTCAGTGAAAGTTAATTATGCTATTATTAAGCATTCTAAGAATTCACTCACAAAACTGCTAATAACTGATAATTAGGCATAAAATTTTCACTATCAACACTTCTTAAAAAGTGTTAGGCCATGTTTAGGGTATTCTATATAAATATTCCTTTGAAGGATCTACAAATTTTAGACAATGGGGCAGTTTGGATGTAGGCAAATCTCAAAACAGCTTAAGAGAAAAAATGCAATGGAAAAGCACTGGATGGGAAATGGTCAAACTTTGCATCAGAAAAACAAGAAACAGTGGATTGAGAAAAAGAAAAGTGCTTATTTTTCTTGAGTAATTGGAAATCCAGAGATGAGTGGTTGGTTCAGAAGTTCAAGAATGCCAGAAGTGAGGTCTCTGATTCTCTTGGCCTTTCCTTCATGTTTTAGATGAATGTCTTTGTTCCAGCCAATAGGACCACATACTAGGCAAGAGAAAGGAACAAAGGCAAAGTGCAGAAGGGCAAACATCAGCCATCTCTAACCTGCTTTCCTGGAAGTTCCATACCGTGACTTACTTTTATATCTAATTGGCCAGAACTATGTTAAATGCTCTCTACCTGAAATAAAAGCTGAAAAATCTGTCCTCTAGCTAGACATTTTGGCTCCACAAGCAAACTTTGGCTTTATTCACTAGGAAGATTGTGAAAATGGGTACTGAGTATGCATTTAGAAGTGATGACCAAGTATTAATCTGTAGCCTACCAGAATGTAGAAATAAGAATTCTCATGCCTTGTTGCTAAGCAGCCCACTTCCTAATCTTATGTATAAAAGGCACATAAGAGTCCTGATCTAGAAGGTAAACAGGAGAGCAGTAGATTAGAATACATTAATTAGGGGAGGTGATATGAGAATCTGGAGAACTGGAATTTCAGAAGGTAGAGTTCTAAGCAAAAGTGATCAGAACAGTTGGATTTAGAGTTCCTGAGGCCCTAAAACCTAGAGGGAAAAGTTCCTTCATATTCTGGCTCCACATGAACTACACGGGCTCATTTTCTCTTAATTCCCAACTCAAAGCCTCTTCTGACACCAAATCAATTTCTTCTTCTTTTCTTCAATATTTTATGCTCCTTTTGGAGATTCATAAGGGCAAGAATTATCAGAAATGTATTTTATGTTCCACAAATTTCATATTTCTAAGGACACAGCAAGTTACCAATAATCATTATGGATAGATGTACATTAATTAGGGATTCATGAAATACTGTCCATTATTATGATTCCAATTTGACATACCTTCCTCTGCATCTTTATAGGTCAAAGTGTGTAGGTCAAAGTTTGGAAGACTTTTTCTCTAAAGGGCTATGTAGGAAATATTTTAGGCTTCGCCAGCAACATAACGTCTCTGTCACATGTTTTTCATTGTTTACTTGATTTTTACAACGGTTTACAAATGTAAAACCCATTCTTAGCAGACCAGCCATACCAAAACAGGCTGCAGCTAAATCCCACAGGCAATAGTTTCCTGGCCCACAGATAGGTTGTTGCTGAAGCAATATATATTGATATATATTTTGTCACAAGAGTGGAACACGTTCTTTTGGGCACTATCTTGTGCCCCTTCTCATACTGCTCCCTCTGCTTGGATGCCCTGTTCCTGCCTTCTGCCTCAAGCACACCTACTCATTTTTCACAAGTGTTGCTATCTCAATTGTCTGTCCTGTTTATTATTTTTCTTCCCCTTATAACTAACCCGTGTCTCCTTTGTGGCTATGCTGGGCTCTGTACCTGTCTCTCAAAAACCCAAAATGCTGTTTTGTTGAACTGAAGTTAAATCCCAAGAATAAGCAGCATCTCATTCATTTTTGCATCCTTGGTGTCAAGTAAAGCGCTTAGTAGATAATACACATTCATTAATTATCTGTTGAGGAGAGGAAGGAAGGAAAAGAGGGAGAAAGAAAGGGAAGAAAGAAGAAAGAAATGAACAAACAGCTGAACAAGTGAAAGACGGGAGTTACTTTTTCACACTGGAGGAAGTATCTGAAAATTTTGGGACATAATTGGAAAGCAATAATTTCAAAGATTCAAGAGTTCACATATACATGTATCAACTTTTTAAAATATATATTCCGCTTATTTTCTTTAAAACACAACTTTTATCATCAATGTTCCTTTTTCCTGGAATGTTTGGTAAGATATTGGTCTCTTTGAATCACTAAAAATTAGTGACCACATTCAGTACTGAATGATGGATAGATGGAGGACTGCAAAGCAAATTAGACTATCTTGTATCTGTTCCCAATGTGCATATTACATTACCTTGAAAAAGTCACTTGGTCGTTTTACAATCATCATCAACCTCTTATTTCAAAAGGAATGATCACATGCTTCCTGAAGAAATATGGTAAAAATGATGGTAGCCATGATGATGAGGAGGAGGAGGACAAATGCTTTTTGAAAGACTTACGTGCCAAGCACTTAGCTAAGCATTATACACATATGAACACGTACACACATCACCTAAAACCTCGTAAAACCTATGTGGTAGAAACAACTATCATCTCCAGTTTACACATTCATAATTAAAGCACTGGAATTTTAAGTCATTTGCTAAGGGCACCCATCTAGTAATTGGCAAAGAAGAAACTTGAACCAAGATACATCTGAAGCTAAACACATGAACTTACTACTGGGGCAATTAGGCTGTGTCACACACAGGGTAAACTCACGTCATAAAAGATTTTTATGTATAAAAATAGTTAAAGTTTTGTTTTCTTCAGAGGAACATGAATTTTTCTTTTGTATTTTGTGCACAGTTTATTGCTCTGTATTATATAAATAAAACAATATTTAGAGGAAATATTTATTTACCTTAAAGCAAGTAAATTAAATATTAACAACTACTTAAGCAGTTATCAGCTTACCTCCTGGGGGAAATCTTTGTTGCAATTGTTATATGTATCAGCACTTGAAAAGAATTGAAGCTCCTCTAGTTAATCTTAAAATATTATTTAAATGCATAAAAACCATAAAGCAGAAAGAATGACTTTCAAGACTTTATACTTACTAAAAATAATGACAACAAGGTATCCAGAACAGACAGATGCAAACCTTGGTAGATTCATATCAATGCATCTGAGTAATATAAATAGTTCATTTCCTTCAATTATTGCTGCCCAATATTAAAGTGCATTCTGTAGGTGGCATTTATTCCTTTGAGATTAAACATGTTCAGGAAAAAAAAAAAGCTACTATACAGAAAAAAGATGCTGCAGCTAAAATAGGGATTTGGGGGATGGGGGTGTCTGATGGTGCCCTCTGCTAAAAAAATCAAATAGATAAATACATATTGTAGAAATTTTCTGTCTAAGGGAAATTCTTTTATCTACCCATCAATACCAGACTGGCAAGTCAAGGACTGACCATGATACAACACATGACAAGAAAAGGCATTTTTTTCTCTAAATCCATTACTAAGCAGTATGAATATTAATAGCTAGTGAAAAACCAATTCTAATTTCCAAGCAAAAAGTTTATCCTATTCTTCATGTCCTAGGTTTGGTGAAAACAGAAATTGAGAACTTTAGCGACTGCTTGAATAAACTAGCTAAGAAGTTTATTACACAATATCATCCTACTTGTAAAAAGGCCAAAAACCTATACCTATCTGCTGTCAATGGGTAGCTGAAAGGGAAATCAAAATATTTTCGCTTGTTACACAATGCATTGATAATTATGCCATTAATACATGAAATTTTCCATATTAATCTTTGAAATTTTATACAATAACATCTCCTTCTCTCAATACAGAAGAAAGGTCTGGGTTCTTCAACTATTATTCAGCTTTGCAGAAGTCACATATATTACCTTAATTACCTGGACTATGGTTAACAAAAGGCCATTAGAATAACAGGGCACACAAGTTGGTTCATTTTACCTTGGGAAGATACTGTCTGGTTTTCCCACAGATCATCAGCTCTTGCTTGGGGTGTTGTATGGTGCAACTGAGAGCAATGAATTAGGAACCACAAGGCAGAGTGTGGGTTCCCTGTGTAACCAAGTACAAGTCACTTACGAGCTCAGTTTTTTCATTTGTGAAATTGAGAGCTTTCATTATCACTTTAGAAACAAACCTAGGAAGCCTTCTCTACCTGATTTCCAAGCTCAGGGCAATTCAGATTCACATAATTTTACAGATATCAGGGGCTTCAGTGGTCATCTACTTTGACCACTTCGTTTTACTGAAATGGGAATCTGGCTACTAGGCCCAGATAACATGACAATGGCTAGAAGAGAAAGCTATCAACATTACAAACAATAGACTGGAAAACTAGAAAAAGTAGACACAAGAATTCAAAAATTCTATGAACATAGTTTAGGAGCAAATAATCCACGTAATCACAGCTGACTCTGAGAGCACAGCAGGAAAAGAGTATAGTAAAATCATTTGTATTAACATGAAAACCTTTAGCTGTCGTGAAAAATGTGTCATGATGCTTAGTACACATTTACCATTTTTTTTTTTTTTTTTGCGGTACGCGGGCCTCTCACTGTTGTGGCCTCTCCCGTTGCGGAGCACAGGCTCCGGATGCGCAGGCTCAGCAGCCATGGCTCACGGGCCCAGCCGCTCCACGGCATGTGGCATCTTCCCACACCGGGGCGCGAACCCTCATCCCCTGCATCGGCAGGCGTACTCTCAACCACTGCGCCACCAGGGAAGCCCCATTTACCATTTTAAAAGTGGTAAGTTATGTATTTTAAAAGGTTACTCTCTGAAATGCTTAAAACAATAAAGCACTCAAATGCTAAAGATTTTCAGTGACAAATGGATAGCTCACTTATTGTAACACAATATTTCATCTTGATATAGCATATATTAAAGGTTGAACCTATAGGTGTGCAATTTTTTCACACTAAGTTTTATTCACTTTTATTGTAAATAAAACACAAGAATATTAACAGGAAGGTACAAAGGATTGTGATATTTCAATATTGTCATAGAAAAGGAATATGGTAATGGATGAATTGTGTCTGTGAACAATAGTTTCGAACAAGAGATGAGAAATATATGCATATATAATATAAAAAGAAATAAAAAGAAAAAATTAACAGACATAATGATGAAGGGATATCTCTACTGACCACATGGATATATGGAAATACTTTTAAACTGTTGGAAAATGCCATCTATAAATAAACATTCTATATTCAGTAACAAAATCATATAAATGCTCATATAAATGAGCTTCAAGTTTGCTGGTTGGTATCCTATAATCATCCCACTGTGATTTTATTATTTTCTTCTTTCCGAACACCATTTTGCTCATCATAGGTTTTCAATAAGTAGAATTAAATATATTCAAAATCATACAAATATTCCATTTACTAAACATTTAGCAAACTTCCACTGCTCTGTCTTCCAAGGTAATGCCATTAATATTTGATTTCATTATTTAATGCTTTTTCAAGCTTAAAAATATATTTTGCCTGTTTCAGGATTAAAAACTGATACAAAAAATCGTTTCCAAAAATATAGTGGGTTTTAATTTGAAAACCCAGTCTAGAAATTCTAGCTTATCGGGGGAAATTACCAGCAATTATAGCTGCATTTCTATCACAGGGCTTAAATCTAAAAGTAGGATGGCAACTTTGGTATGGAGAATTAGGATAGTGGATTACACAGACTGAAGTATATGAAAAACGAAGTAAAATATAAGTGGTCCCATCCTTAAGGAGCAAGGAAAAGGGAAAAGGGAAGATAAGACTAGAACACAGGCAATTTACTTTTAGGGAGAAGAGACAAAGGCAGTACTTTCCTCTCTCTTCAACTTCTTTTCAGTACAGTCAAGGATAACATTTGAATTAACACAAGATGATGTCACTAAAATATTCTTTAACCCATACCTTTCTGATTTGTTCTTAAGAGTGTGTATATGGTGTAGAGAATGGGAGGTAAGGAAATGCTCCTCCAAATTCAAGAACCCCAGAGCCTGGATGACATTATGTTAGCAGTGACTTGTAGGGAGAGTAGGAGAAAACTGGGGTCAAAACCAGAGTCACCAAACTGGGAGGAGCAGCACAACACAAGTGTGATAACTGTGAAAAACAACAGTCATCATCAAGGACTGCATGAAGGGAGGTGCACTGGAGACTTTCAAGTATTATTCATTAAAAAATGAGATGACAGCATATAAAACACAATATAAGGGGCCAGATGCTAAGGCCTTGTGGGCTCTTTTAAGGTAGTTTGAAGGGCTTTGAGACAAAATGTCACAGAATCTGAAATACATGTTAACAAGATCATTGTAGCTACTTTGATAAGAATAGACTCCACAGGGCCAAGAGTGGAACTGGAGACCAGTGAAGAGGCTATTGAAACAAATTAGTCAAGAAATGATGATATTCTTCTTTCTCTAATTGCCTTAGGTGCAAGGTTAGGTTGTTTATTTGAGATGTTGCCTGTTTCGTAAGGTAGGATTGTATTGCTATAAACTTCCCTCTTAGAACTGCTTTTGCTGCATCCCATAGATTTTGGGTCATTGTGTCTCCATTGTCATTTGTTTCTAGGTATTTTTTGTTTCCCTCTTTGATTTCTTCAGTGCTCTCTTGGTCATTTAGTAGTGTATTGTTTAGCCTCCATGTGCTTGTATTTTTTACAGATCTTTTCCTGTAACTGATAACTAGTCTCATAGCGTTGTGGTCGGAAAAGATACTTCATACGATTTCAGTTTTCTTAAATTTACCAAGGCTTGATTTGTGACCCAAGATATGATCTATCCTGGAGAATATTCCATGAGCACTTGAGAAAAAGTGTATTCTGTTGTTTTTGGATGGAATGTCCTATAAATATCAATTAAGTCCATCTTGTTTAATGTATCATTTAAAGCTTGTGTTTCCTTATTTATTTTCATTTGGATGATCTGTCCATTGGTGAAACTGGGGTGTTAAAGTCCTCTACTATGGTGTGTTACTGTTGATTTCTCCTTTATGGCTGTTAGCATTTGCCTTATATATTGAGGTGCTCTTATGTTGGGTGCATAAATATTTACAATTGTTATATCTTCTTGGATCGATCCCTTGATCATGATGCAGTGTCCTTCTTTGTCTCTTGTAATAATCTTTGTTTTAAAATCTATCTTGTCTGATATGAGAATTGCTACTCCAGCTTTCTTTTGATTTACATTTGCATGGAATATCTTTTTCTATCCCCTCACTTTCAGTCTGTATGTGTCCCAAGGTCTGAAGTGGTTCTCTTGTAGACAGCAAATATATGGGTCTTGTTTTTGTATCCATTCAGCCAGTCTGTGTCTTTGGTTGGAGCATTTAATCCATTTACCTTTAAGGTAATTATCGATATGTATGTTCCTATTCCCATTTCTTAACCCAAAGTTAGCAGAAGGAAAGAAATCATAAAGATCAGATCAGAAATAAATGAAAAAGAAATGAAGGAAATGATAGCAAAGATCAATAAACTAAAAGATTGTTCTTTGAAAAGATAAACAAAATTGATAAACCACTAGCCAGGCTCATCGAGAAAAAAAGGGAGAAGACTCAAATAAATTAGAATTAGAAAATGAAAAAGAAGTAACACTGACACTGCAGAAATATAAAGGACCATGAGAGATTACTACAAGCAACTCTATGCCAATAAAATGGACAACCTGGAAGAAATGGACAAATTCTTAGAAATGCACAACCTGCTGAGACTGAACCAGGAAGAAATAGAAAATATGAACAGACCAATCACAAGCACTGAAATTGAAACTGTGATTAAAAATCTTCCAGCAAACAAAAGCCCAGGACCAGATGGCTTCACAGGTGAATTCTATCAAACATTTAGAGAAGAGCTAACACCTATCCTTCTCAAACTCTTCCAAAATATAGCAGAGGGAGAAACACTCCCAAACTCATTCTATGAGGCCACCATCACCCTGATACCAAAAGCAGACAAAGATGTCACAAAGAAAGAAAGCTACAGGCCAATATCACTGATGAACATAGATGCAAAAATCCTCAATAAAATACTAGCAAACAGAATTCAACAGTACATTAAAAGGATCATACACCATGATCAAGTGGAGTTTATTCCAGGAATGCAAAGATTCTTCAATAAACACAAATCAATCAATGTGATATACCATATTAACAAATTGAAGGAGAAAAAAACATATGATCATCTCAATAGATGCAGAGAAAGCTTTTGACACAATTCAACAACTATTTATGATAAAATCCCTGCAGAAAGTAGGCATAGAGGGAACTTTCCTCAACATAATAAAGGCCATATATGACAAGCCCACAGCCAACATCATCCTCAATGGTGAAAAACTGAAACCGTTTCCACTAAGATCAGGACAAGACAAGGTTGCCCATTCTCATCACTCTTATTCAACATAGTTTTGGAAGTTTTAGCCACAGCAACCAGAGAAGAAAAAGAAATAAAAGAAACCCAAATCAGAAAAGAAGAAGTAAAGGTGTTACTGTTTGCAGATTGCATGATACTCTACATAGAGAATCCTAAAGATGCTACCAGAAAACTACTAGAGCTAAGCAATGAATTTGGTAAAGTAGCAGGATACAAAATTAATGCACAGAAATCTCTGGCATTCTTACACACTAATGATGAAAAATCTGAAAGTGAAATTAAGAAAGCACTCCCATTTACCATTGCAACAAAAACAATAAAATATCTAGGAATAAACCTACCTAAGGAGACAAAAGACTTTTATGCAGAAAATTACAAGACACTGAGGAAAGAAATTAAAGGTGATACAAATAGATGGAGAGATGTACCATGTTCTTGGATTGGAAGAATCAACATTGTGAAAATGACTCTACTACCCAAAGCAATCTACAGATTCAATGCAATCCCTATCAAACTATCACTGGCATTTTTCACAGAACTAGAACAAAAAATTTCACAATTTGTATGGAAACACAAAAGACCTCGAATAGCCAAAGCAATCTCGAGAACGAAAAATGGAGCTGGAGGAATCAGGCTCCCTGACTTCAGACTATACTACAAAGCTACAGTAATCAAGACAGTATGGTACTGCCACAAAAACAGAAAGATCAATGGAACAGGATAGAAAGCCCAGAGATAAACCCACGCACATATGGTCACCTTATCTTTGATAAAGGAGGCAAGAATATACAGTGGAGAAAAGACAGCCTCTTCAGTAAGTGGTGCTGGGAAAACTGGACAGGTACATGTAAAAGTATGAAATTAGAACACTCCCTAACACCATACACAAAAATAAACTCAAAATGGATTAAAGACCTAAATGTAAGGCCAGAAACTATCAAACAGAGGAAAACACAGGCAGAATGCTCTATAACATAAATCATAGCAAGACCCTTTTTGACCCACTTCCTAGAGGAATGGAAATAAAAACAAAAATAAACAAATGGGACCTAATGAAACTTAAAAGCTTCTGCACAGTAAAGGAAACTATTATCAAGACAATAAGGCAACCCTCAGAATAGGAGAAAATATTTGCAAATGAAGCAACTGACAAAGGATTAATCTCCAAAATTTACAAGCAGCTCATGCAGCTCAATATCAAGAAAACAAACAACCCAATCCAAAAATGGCAGAAGGCCTAAATAGACATTTCTCCAAAGATGATATACAGATTGCCAACGAACACATGAAAGAATGCTCAACATCATTAATCATTAGAGAAATGCAAATCAAAACTACAATGAGATATCATCTCACACCAGTCAGAATGGCCATCATCAAAAAATCTAGAAACGATAAATGCTGGAGAGGGTGTGGAGAAAAGGGAACACTCTTCCACTGTTGGTGGGAATGTAAATTGATACAGTCACTATGGAGAACAGTATGGAGGTTCCTTAAAATACTACAAGTAGAACTACCATCCCACTAGTGGGCATATACCGTGAGAAAACCATAATTCAAAAAGAGTCATGTACCAAAATATTCATTGCAGCTCTATTTACAATAGCCAGGACATGGAAGTAACCTAAGTGTCCATCAACAGATGAATGGCTAAAGAAGATGTGGCACATATATACAATGGAATATTACTCGCCATAAAAAGAAAAGAAATTGAATTATTTGTCGTGAGGTGGATGGACCTAGAGTCTGTCATACAGAGTGAAGTAAGTCAGAAAGAGGAAAACAAATACTGTATGCTAACACATATATATGGAATCTAAGGAAAAATGAAAAAAAACCCAGTCCTGAAGTACCTAGGGTTAAGACGGGATTAAAGACACAGACGTACTAGAGCATGGACTTGAGGATATGGGGAGGGGGAATGGTAAGCTGTGACAAAGTGAGAGAGTGGCATGGACATATATACACTACCAAATGTAAAATAGATAGCTAGTGGGAAGCAGCCGCATAGCACAGGGAGATCAGCTCCGTGCTTTGTGACCACATAGAGGGGTGGGATAGGGAGGGTGGGAAGGAGGGAGTCGCAAGAGGGAAGAGATATGGGAACATATGTATATGTATAACTGATTCACTTTGTTATAAAGCAGAAACTAACACACCATTGTAAAGCAATTATACTCCAATAAAGATGTTTAAAAAAAGAGAAATGATGATGGATATCAGTCCTTTCATTTTTCAAAGTCAAGTGATAAATATATAATAGTAAAGATGTCTTCTGTCTAAACAAATTGTCCATAACTATAGTTAAAGCTGAGTAATTTTTTATTAAATCAAAATAGTTGGAAAGTCCTCCTTTATTCTCCAATTTAAAACATGATTCATTTAGAGATATGCAGAGATGGGTAATAGTTCTTCTTGGGTACATATTTTGCAACTAGACTTTTAACTTTTATTATATCAATAGGACAGTTATATGAAAATACTTTAATAAGGACATACATTTGAAATATCTATAGTCTTTTAAGAGACTATCAGCAAGACACTGCATGAAAAAATATTCACGAGCTTTCATTTAAAATAGTCTATGTTCAGCTTAAAAAAAAAAATGATGATAGAGTTCAGACATCTGGAATGGTGCTGTGAGGAGCTCCGTGGTCCCTTTTCCAGCAAAACAACCATACCTGGTAGAAATTATTTTTTTTTAATGCCAAGCATTTTAAATCTCTGGAAAATGAACCAAGAAGATACAGCAAAGAAATATTTATTCAAGAAATCTACTAAGATTGGTAAGAACAGTGAAAGTGTGTAGCATTTGAGCCATGGCCCACCCCTTTCCCCACATGCTCTAGTTTAAAGTGGCAAAATCCCTACCCACATTGGGTGCAGCCAAGAACACAGGGGGTACCTCTCCTCCTCAAGGTAGCCACACTCGTAGAGCAGAAACTGTATCCCAGATGCAGACCAAGAATACTGGAACCATGATTTGTCCTGGCTCCAGCTCAATTATAGGGTGGTAGTTCTAAGCCAGGAGAGGCAAGCTGAGAGGACCAGAGGCTACTATCTCAACCCAGCACCCTGATCATAAATCTGGGTATCACTCTGTGAGAAGGGGCCATTATCTCTACCCTCAGCTCTGGAGCATTGGTGTAGAGATTTTGCCCAGGGTAGGAGGCACACCGTAAGAAGAGAGAGTTCCTAAGTTCTCTCGAAGGGAACTGACTTTTTTTGGGACAGAGAGTTAAGAAGTTCAAACCTAAGATCACTGTTGAAAACAAATGATGATTTTGATAATAAGCAATTAAGAGGAGGTTGTTTTCATTTTAATTAAGATTAACAACAAGCTGATAATAGACCAAACAAAAGTTTACTAGACAGAATCGGGGAAAGAGACAGCTCGGGTTGCTCCTGGAGTCATAAAAAGCCTCATATACTGGCTTCAAAGACTACTGTGAAAAGGCCCACATTTCAGTGGTTCAGAGTATGGCACAATTTGCATCCTAGGGCATTGTCAAAAACAATAAAGCATATTGTTGGTAATTACTGTAGGTTCTTATCTAGCTAACTTTTATACCTGGCTAGCTGTCTACCACAGGCAGACAGCTTAATAGAGACATCAGGAAAAGATGCAAAAGCAACCTTACTAAAAATACTGTTATGACAGAGTGACTGTGCTGCCTCTGAGGAGTAGCGTTGAGGCTACACACTACAAGGGAAAGGGTCTTCACTTCAATTTCCCAATCATATACTAAACAAGTAAACTGATGAGTAAATAACAACAACAAAACCCTGGAGATGGGAGGAGGGAATCAATATCAAGAGTGCTGCAAACATTATTTAAAATGTCCAGTTTTAAGAAGAAAATTACAAGATATGCAAAGAAACTGGAAGGGTGACCTATAGACAGGACAATAAAGTAACCAATGCAAACTGTCTTTAAAGGGCCCAGATGCCAGACTTAGTAGACAAAGATTTCAAATGTATTCTAAGAACTGAAACAAACCATACTTCCAGACATAAAGGAATATATGATAACAGTGACTCATCAAATAGATCATATCAATAAAAAGACAGAAATTATTAAAAAAGAATCAAGTGGAAATCCTGCAATTGAAAAGTACAATTACTAAAATGAAAAATTTATTAGAGAGGTTCAACAGTACATTAGAAGAAAGATCCCATGAACTTAAAGATAGATCTATAGAGATTATGCAGTCTGAAGAACTGAGAGGAAAAAAATAAGAATATTCAGTAGAATCTCAGAGAAATGTAGGACACTGTTAAGTGCATCAGTATATTTGGTTATTACCTTAACACCAAAACCAGACAAAGATATCATAATAAAAGAAAACTACAGATGAATATCCTTATAGATGAATATCCTTATAGAACATATATGCAAAACCCTCAACAAAACACTAGCAGTTAAATTCAACAACATATGAAAAGCATTATACACCATGGTCAGTGGGATTTATCACACACACGTAAGGTTGGTTTAATGTCTAAAAATCAATTAATGTAATATACTATAACAATAAAAAAAGAAAAAAAACATAATCAACTGGATAGACACCAAAAAAAAAAATCATGTGACAAATCCAACAGCCTTTTATGATAAAAATACTCAACTGAGTAGGAATAGACAGAAAATTCAACTTGATAATGAGTATCTATAAAAAGCCCACAATTAAGATCATGCTTAATGGTGAAGGACTGGATGCTTCCCTCCTAAGATCAGGAATAAGACAAGGATATTTGGTCTTACCATTTCTATTCAACATTATATTCCAGGTTCTAGTCAGGGAAATTAAACAATAAAATGAAATAAACTGTATACAAACTGGAGAAGAAGTAAAACTATCTTTATTTACATATAACATGATCTTGCATATAGACTATCCTGAGGAATCCATTAAAAAAACCTCTAGAACTAATAAGTGAGTACAGCAAATTTGAAGGTTACAAGGTCCATATACAAAAATCAATTGTACTTCTATGCATAAAAATGAACAATGTGAAAATGAAATTAATAAAAATTTCCATTTACAATAGCATTAAAAAGAATACAATACTTAGGATTATTTTTAATAAAAGCAGTGTAAAACATAGACTCTGAAAATTATAAAATATTGTTGGAAGAAATTAAAGACCACCTAAATAAATGAAAAAACAGCCCATGTTTATGTATCAGAAGAGCTAATGTTGTTAAGATGACAATATTTCCCAAATTGATCTGTGGATTCAATGCTATCCTTATCAAAATTCCAGCCGGCCATTGTGCAGAAATTGATAAGCTGATCCTACAATTCATATGGTAATTTCAAAGAACTTCAAAGAGCCAAAACAATCTGCATGTTGTGAATTGCCCTCTAGAGTGGCCCACATGGTGAGGAACTGAGGGTGGACCCAGGCAACAACTGAGGAGAAACTCAGGTCCATAGTCTTACAATCCATGAGGAACTGAATCTTGTCAACAACCATGTGAGTGAACTTCAGAGCTGGTCCACCCTCTAGTTGAGCCTCGAAATGACTGCTGCCCCAGCTGACGCTTTGGTTGAAGTCTTTTAAGAGATCCTGAACTGCAGGATCCAGTTAAGTCATATTCAACTTTCTGACCTACACAAACTGTTAGATATCAGTGTGTTGTTTTAAGTTGTTAAGTCTTGGGCTAATTTGTTATGAAGCAATAGATGACAAATACACTCAATTACCAAAGTATTTTACATGGATATTTGTACCACAAGGGTGTGTATTCTGAAGGATCCCTCAAGAACTCATGCAATGGCTGAAAATATTTCAAACTTTTCTTTGCCTGGATGCTTTGCTTCTTTATATTTTATCTAAGTCCATGTTCATGTAAATGACCACTCTGCTGAGTGTACAGACTGCCTTATACATCACTGAACCTCCAAAATGTACTATTTGCTCCATAGTAAACTTTCATCAAATCAATATTTGTTCACAGTTTTACTTTTGATTAAATATTATTACCTTCTCTACATTTCCTACCATTGAAATACATTATTAGTTGTAATTATCAGGGTTTTTTGACATCTGGTATTTGATGTACAAAATAAGGCTACATACTGCATCATTTAGTAAACATAGAGGCTTAGCAGCTATTGAAAGGCAGCTCTCCCTCTGTTTTATTTCATTGTGCCATTAATTCCACTATCATACTCCTTTATTTTTTAATTGAAATCTCTACATAGCTGATTTAGTGTGCAGGTCATTACGACACAAAGATTGTTCATAGTTGCTCTACTTATTTATTTATTTATTTATTTATTTATTTACGGTACGTGGGCCTCTCACTGCTGTGGCCTCTCCCATTGCGGAGCACAGGCTCCGGACACGCAGGCTCAGCGGCCATGGCTCACGGGTCCAGCCGCTCCGCGGCATGTGGGATCTTCCCGGATCGGGGCACGAACCCGTATCCCCTGCATCGGCAGGCGGACTCTCAACCACCGCGCCACCAGGGAAGCCCCATAGTTGCTCTTTGAACAGTTTGGGATTCTATGAGAACAATTTAAATGTCAGAATTTTTCATATCAGGGATATTGTGCTTATTATGAAAAAAATTATATAGAGTTCATAAATACGTGTAGTGTTTTAAAAGCAGATTTAAAAACCTGTGCCTTTATTTCAAGAATCCTTTACTTATGAATAAGGTTTCCAAATGTTTGATAAAATGTCAAAAAAACCTCACAGCATTTTTGAAAAGTTACCACTGAAGACAGAAAGTGCTCTTTTTCCCTTTGGGTTATTTTTGGTCTGCTACTGTTAGTGAACTGAAAAGCTCTACTCATTTGGAAATTTTAATGAATCTATACACAAAACTTATAACAACAAACCACCATTTCTTACTTTCCCCCCACAAATCTATTGTGAAATAAAAATAAATAATTCAGGTTTATGCTACAGGCATTCTCTCTGTGTTTGAGAAGGAGATGTGTGTTGAGCCAGGAATGATTTTTGGTAGCTTTTTCATCAAGCATTTTAATATTAGCTGATTTTTTTTTTTTTTTTTTTTTTTTGCGGTACGCGGGCCTCTCACTGTTGTGGCCTCTCCCGTTGCGGAGCAACAGGCTCCGGACGCACAGGCTCAGCGGCCATGGCTCACGGGCCCAGCCGCTCCGTGGCATGTGGGATCTTCCCGGACCGGGGCACGAACCCGTGTCCCCTGCATCGGCAGGCAGACTCTCAACCACTGCGCCACCAGGGAAGCCCTCTGTTGTCATCTTTGAAGTGTTGTTTTTATTTAGTGACAATAAAAAGTCACTAAAATAAAACTAGTCATACTAAAAGTATGATTTAGTAAAAAAAAAAAAAAAAGGGATCAAAATTATTTCCCCCTACCCTACTGCCATACAAGTATAATGTCTTGCAATGACCATATCTGGGTTGCCTGTGCTAATCATTAGATTAACACCTTCTATAAAAACATACACATGCACGCACACTCATGGCATATATGTTCATGGATTAAACATACATATATATGCACACACAAGCACACACTCACACTGCATACACATGTGCTCATGGATTAAACACAGACATACATGTAACTGCCCATACATATACACAAATATTCACACTGCATACATAAGTGTGCATGGATTAAGAAATAATGATGCTGTACGGTAATAATAGTTCTTCTGACATAATGAAATAGTAAAGAAACAGACTTGCAATATGTTTTTCTCATGACCTTTAGACATATTACAACAGAAAATAAACTCTACCCAGAGAGAATTCGGAGAAATTCTACAAATGGAACCATTTCGATTGATTAACAGTTTTTGAAATATCAGTATGAAGCTACTAATATGTTATTTGAATCATTTCTGTAAATGTTGTGAGAACAACTGTGCCTTTCACTGATAGTCCCTCTGCCAGACAAGGTCATATCAAGGAATAGGGAGGAATGTCAGGATGAAATTCCTTTTAATTTTTTTCAGTATAAATTGGTCATTTAGTTTGAAAATCTCTTCCCGTAATTGCTTCGATTGCAGCTAGATGAGTATTTCAAGATGTCCATTCCAAATTTGTGGACTGATGTCAATGATCAAAGAATTTTGGAATTGGAATTGATCAGTGGATTATCTGGCCCAGTGCTTTTGGTTGGCAGATGAGTTGATTTAAATTAATTATCTAAAAACTCTGTAGTTTAGAGTGAAAAAAGGAATCATTACCACCTCAGGGGAGGAAACCGAGGCATAAAGATATTAAATGCGTTGCCAGCTGTATTAGAACTTGTTACTAGCTGTCAGGGATAAAATTTAGCCTGCTAATATAGTGCTTTCCACTACCCTATCCCATCTTGATACTGTTGAGGGTTTTGAAGTGTCATCTGGGCATGGAAAGATAATAATTTAATAAGAAAGAAATACATTTCCTGGCTCTTTGAACAACACACATATTGCCATCCTAGGTTTACAGTTAAAGGTGGGGTTCTGAATGTCACCGCTTGAAGAATCTTGAGAAGTTTTATTGAGCTCAACACCAGAAGGAAAAGGACAATGTCATTTCACTATGTGTGTTTAACGGACTTCACTTTAGTTATATTTTGATTATGCAACATATAATAAGATATTTTTCTTACAAAGTATATTTATAGGCTTCAATCTAGTTTCTAGCCACCAACTAAACAAATGTAATTGTTCTGAATGGACTCTAAATAGCTTTCAACATTTCATTACAAAGCAATTACATCTGAGTCTTTCCCAGTGCTCTCAGCATGGCTTTAAAAAAAAATTACACAAACAGGTGAAATCAACCATTATGAAATATAATCTACATGCCTAAAAAGCAAGGCTTCAGAGTGGGAATGAGGTGGGGGGGGAGGTTTAAGCCAAAAGATAAACACAGTCTATTTTCAAGGTAACTGCACTGAGAGAATTCAGCATGCTTACTCAAGGTAAGTTTATTTTTTTGAAAAAGGAATATTTACTTAATTTTCCAACGTTATGAAGCAGTACAAAATTTTTAGACATTCCCCAAAAGTGAGTGAGGATCAAACTTTTATAAATCCATATTTTGAAAAATATTTGGCTTTTGTAAAGTAAGACAACTGCATAATTGTCTGGATTTAGAAATATCATAATTGATTAATTAACACCCATTGAATACTTATTGTATTCCAGGCACTGCTCTAAGCACATTATACATTTCCTCAAAACAGTCGTATGAGGTAGTTGTCATGATTATTTTCATTTTTACAGATGGGGAAACTGAGACACAGAGTCTAAGTAATTTTTGTTCAAGATCAAGCAGCCATTGATGGAAGGCCAGGATTCAAACACAGGAAATCTGGCGATTGAGTTAATGACCTTAACTGCTTTTTATACTCCCACACTTACTAGTAAGGATCCTATGTGCAGATTTGACACAGTCCTGGAGCTTTAGAGATGGAAAGAGGGGTGAGCCATTAACATAATAGCTAGGCATAACATTATTAAATATCATTGTACTCATATGGCCTTGGGTCTACGCCTCCCAATTTGGCTTTTAAAAAATTAAACGTATCAGCAATCATACAGTGCAAATGAACTGTTTATTTTAAATGAAAACTTGGGGCTTCCCTGGTGGCGCAGTGGTTGAGAGTCCGCCTGCCGATGCAGGGGACACGGGTTCGTGCCCCGGTCCGGGAAGATCCCACATGCCGCGGAGCGGCTGGGCCCATGAGCCATGGCCGCTGAGCCTGTGTGTCCGGAGCCTGTGCTCCGCAACAGGAGAGGCCACAACAGTGAGAGGCCCACGTACCACAAAAAAAAAAAAAAAAAAAAAAAAAAAATTAAATGAAAACTTGAAGACAGAGATTTTAACTGGGGCCCAGGGTCTCTGGGGAATTCACATACCCCTTGTGACCAATTGCCACACTGTGTGAAGATGTGAGAATATTCATCTGAGTATTTTCTGGGGAAAATATTTCTTTCATTAGATTGTTAAAAGGATACATGATTTACTTGATATCCAGCACAGGGGTGGACAGACTTTCTCGGTAAAGGTCCAGATAGTTAATATTTTGGGCTCTGTGGGACATATAATCTCTTTTGCAACTACCCAACTCTGCTGTTGCAGTGAAAAAGCAGCTGCAGACAATGCATAAAGAGAAGAGTTGTGGTACTGTTCCAATAACACTTTATTTATGGACATTGAAATTTGAATTTTATATAATTTTTATGTCACAGAATATTACTGTCTTTGTTTTTCATTTTAAGACGTAATTTAGAAAACCCCAAACAAAACTATCTTAGTTCAGGAACAATAAAAAGCAAGCAGCAGGCCAGATTTGACCCATAGGCCACAGTTTGCCAACTGCTAGTCCAGAACAGTGGTTCTCAAAGTGCAGTCCCAGCAGCAAGGGTATCCTCTGAGAATTTGTTGGAAATGCAAATTCTCAGGCCTCTTGGACAATCTACTAAACCAGAAACTCCAGGAGTGGGCCCAGCATCTGTGTCTTAAAAAGTTTTCTAGGTGAAAAAGTTACATGCTAAAGTTTGAGAAGCACTGATCTAGAGTCATTGTTCTAATGATTCAATTTATCCATCTATTTATTCACCCTTGCAACAAATACTTTTTGAGACGGCAATTATCATGTACTAGAAATACAATGGAGAAAGTACTATTTTCCCTCTTCATAGAATAACCCTTCCATAAATCAGGAGATGGTAACTCTCTGTCAACGACCAATTTTTCTGAAATACATTTTACAGCACATCACGACCCAATACAAATATACACACGTGCCTGAAACGAAATAATACAAAGCAATGTGTACCCTTAATGCTTGTGATGCACTCTGGTATCTTCTGTTTCATTCTATATATTTCTATTAGATTAAATCCAATAAATTGATTTTACAATATATCACAACTCATAGTTTGAAAAATTCTGCAATAAAATGTGCTCACCAGTGCAAATTCCTTGTTGAGAATCATCTGCTCCACTAAAGATGACTCATTGTGGAAGAGGTGGGGCTGCATATGGCTCCACATGTGAGGAAACCACCAGAACTCATCCACAGAACGAAGTAAAAGGTCATCTCCTTCATCCTCCTCTTCAGTCCCTGTACAGCATATAAAATGGCTTAAGTGAAAATTCTATATTAGCTAAAGGTTATGTTTGTCATATTTTTGTTATTCTTCTTGCTCCTGACACATAAATCCGATTTTGTGTTGTTCTAATAAAAGAGAAATGACCATAACCTAAATTACATCAGAGGCAATGCGGGTTGGGGTGGGGGGTAAGTGCAGATAGTTGTTTAGATTTAGAACTTAGGGGAATTTTATCACTGACATTGTTTAGAATAGCTAGCATATGGTGGTAATAAAAAAAAAGACCGAGTATTAGTCAATTTTTTTTTTGTTTTAAATTCATTAACTCTTAATTCTCTCCTTTGTTGCATACATAGGGGAAGCGTAGTCAAAGGTGATTATTCTTTTTACTCTTAAAAATATTTCTTCATATGTCTAATATTGAGCTGAAAAATCTTTAAATTTAATTGATGAAGTTTGTTGATTTTTTTCTGATTATAAAATAATATGTGCTTACTGAAGAAATGTGAGAAGGATAGACAAGTGATACATAAAACTCAAAAACAAAAAACCAAACCAAACAAAAAAACATCTTCCAGAACTAACCCAGTGGAAACGTTTTGGTATCTTTCGTTAACTCCTTTTCTACTTATTTTTTTAAAAGTTGAGGTCTTACTGTATAAATACGTTTGTGTCCTTACATTTTAAACTTACCATTATGAACAAACATTTCTCATTTTGATATAAATATTTTATAAAATGTAAACAATAAATCTATTAACACAATAGAAACTTGACTTGGGAATTTAAAACTAATATTAATTTCTCATCCTCTATTAGGAAAATTTGCTAACAATGCCCAATGCATACAAAAAAGTATTTGTCATGCCACAAGTGAAAAAAAATTAAAGAAAGGAAGGAAAAACAACATCAGCAACTTAGTTCCAAGGAAATTCACTATGTTGCAGGCTATCCAAAAACATTTTCACTGTATGAATTCATAGTTTTTGTACAATTTTACAACATTCAGCCCAATTTTAAAATATTCTGAATTAATAGTATATGAATTGATTCCTATGTGCTCTCTAGATACTTAACTAAATAAGTAAAGTAACAAATCCTGGCTTACAGTGTGAGGTATATTTATTTGGATTATTTTTTTTTAAATTGGAGTATGTTTTATAGGTGATTTTATATCCTTTACTTAGATAAATATTAAGGAAAAATTTTAAAAGACTCTTCTTTAAATATTCCATTTGAGTGCCCTATAGTAAAGATTGCATGAATCATGAAGTAGTGCCATGAAATGGTTAAAGCATATATTTGTTAAAGCATACATTTGGCTATGTGATCTTGTATAAGTTAACTTCTTTGAGTCTTGGTGTCCTGGTTTAAAAATGCGGAAATGAATATTTATCTCACAGGCTCTTGTGAAGAGTCAAGGAGATCAATCTATTAAAGCAGTTAACATTGTGAATTGCAGATAGTTAGCATTCATAAACATTAGGATCAGTTTCTTCTTAAAAATAGTATCTACTGGTTTATACCTGTGGTGTTCTAAATTTACATGTTTCCACACATTATGAAAAATGTTGCCTGCCTATATTATTAAATTCTTGAAGTCAGAGACTGGATCCCTTTAATATGCATTGTATCATGCCACTTCCCTAGGAGAGTAAATAAGGGAATAATTTAATTCAGTCTTAATATATACAGTCAGTGAATTTTAGAGCCTTCATATGTCTGCTTAAGTGCATGTCAATTTCTATGTGTATTTATGTATATGCAATATTCTTGGTATATATTCCATAATCCATAATTCTCAAAAGGTGTAAGGACCACCAAGTTTAGTTAGTATTTTGGCAGTTACTGCTATAACAGTTGCTACTATATAAATATATAAAGGGTAAAGAAATAGGACTTCTGAATGTGATAAAGTTCTATGAATTAGATAAGCAGACAAAAATTCTTAATTTTTGTTAACTTGAGCCAAAACTGTTAGTAATATAGACTTACAATTCATTGGCTTTTGTTAATATATTGAGAATTTCAAATACTGAAATCCAAATGAAGAGAAGTTTGTCACTTCCTCAGATGGATTTTAAGTATGAAGTGTTTATGCCATAGACCAAGTGTCTCTCATGGTCATAATTTAGCAGACTAAGGCGTAGATTAGAAAGGGCTACTTTATGTCACATGAGATGAATGAATTGATCATTCTCCCACAGTTCTGTTGTGCTTTGAATATACAATGTTTGAGAAATGCTTCCATTCATTTTAAACTCCATAGATTGTTATTGGAAGCGGCAGGAAGCACATAATGCATACTTGACCAAGAAAGAGATCAATTACTCAATTTAAAGAAAATTTTGCCAACTATTGATATAAACAGATGTATAACTGATCCTAAAATCTTGGTGATTTTTATACCAGAGAGTGTGTTAATTTATAAGTACTCCCCACAAGGTTAACAGTGATATTTAAAACGTCTTTTTTTACTCCTAGGATTAATTCCCTATCAGCCTTTCTCTTATTTTATACAGGTCATACAATTCAAAGCCACATAAGCCTAGCTCATGACACTAGAAATTGCTTAATGAAAAATGTGATATCAAGTCATGCTGAGGGACCAAAGAAGAATTTCAAATATTTTCAAATATAGCTAAATTAAAATATTAAACTTTTGACTCCTTGTATACACTTATTTTTTATACCTAATTTATGATTAAATTACACTTGAGAATAAAATTTACAGTTCATACATGACTATATTTAGCACAAGTTCTAGTACATTAAGGTGTCTATGTGCAAACTGAGCCTTTCACTTCTAACCTGATCTAGATTCAAATCTACATCACTGTTAATTAAAAATATGGTATTTTTTGTTTTCATTTAAATGTTGTATCATTTGGCTTTACTGATTCCCAGAGGATAAAAGTATTTTAATTCAGAAGTAAAATATTTATGCACTCATTTCTTTGTTTCCGCTCTTGGAGGATCTGTGTTATGAGATAATAGCGTGCTTCTAGAAGTTTTAAAGTCTGCCAAAATAAGAATAATTTTAGCAAGATTTGGGCCATAGGTTAGTTTCCATAAGGCACAGTTGTGACATTAAAATCAGATACATAAATGAATGCAATACATCGTATCAAAGAGAAAAACTCTATAACCATCCTGATAGATGCAGAAAAAGTACTGGAGAAATTCAACAACCATGCACATATATATATATATATATATATACACACACACACACACACACACACACACACACACACACACACACACACACACATATATATTTTTTTTTTTTGCGGTACGCGGGCCTCTCACTGTTGTGGCCTCTCCCGTTGCGGAGCACAGGCTCCGGACGCGCAGGCTCAGTGGCCATGGCTCGCGGGCCCAGCCGCTCCGCGGCATGTGGGATCTTCCCGGACTGGGGCACGAACCAGTGTCCCCTGCATCGGCAGGCGGACTCTCAACCACTGCACCACCAGGGAAGCCCTTTGCACATATATTTTTAAAGTTCCTCAGCAAACTAGGAGTAGATGGAACTTCCTCAACCCAATAAAAAGCATCTACAGAAAAAAATCTACAGCTGTTATATTTCATGCCAAACTAAATGTTTTCCACCTAATACTGGGGACAAGCCAAGGATGTGTGATCTCATCACTTTCATTCAGTGTTGTAATGGAGATCCTTGCCAACTCAATAAAAAGATAATAAGAGGCCTACAGATGTGAAAGGAAAAAGTAAAACTTACTTTATTCGCAGATGACATGATTGTACATATTGAAAATCCTAAAGAATCTACAATAAAAACTATTATAACTAATAGGTGAATATAGGAAGACTACAAGATTAATATTTAAAGAACCATTTGCTATTCTGTATACTAGGACAGTGAACAATTACAAAATAAAAGTACAAAACGCCATTCACAATAGTATCAAAAAACATAAAATACCCATAAATTTAAGAAAAATGTCTAAGACCGCTACAATAAAAACTACCTTATTATTTCTGAGACAAATTTTTAAAGCCCTAAATAAATAGAGAGATATGAGGATCAAAAGACTCAATTTTGTGGCTAGATCAATTTTCTCTGAATTATCTATGGATTCAGATTCTAAAATAAATCTATAGATTCATATTAGGAAGCTTTATAAAAGAAATTGATGGATATTTTAAAAACATAGTGCTATAAAGCAAAGGACCTAGAATAGGTTCTGAAAACTAGAAATAGAAGCTAAAACTATAAAACTTCTACATGTATTATAGATCTCACAATACATCGTTATCATCTTTGTTTTAAACTGTATGTTAAGTTTTGAAGAAATTTTAAAATGAAATAAACTTCTTTTGTATTTACTCGTAAAAAAAATCAGATACCTACAATTCCATTGTCTGCATTATCAATGTTGTACAAATGTTTGTCTTATATTTGCTATTATATATGAAATATTGTAATTCCTCAAAAGCAAGAAGAGGTGTCTAATTTTCTTTGTACACTGTACCTGGCACAGTTCCCTATAAGTGGGTATAGAATAAACTCATTTTAAATAGCATACTAAATGAAAAGTATCATTTGATGATGAAAATTGATTACAAGCTATCTGCATTTCCAAAACTGGAAAATAAAGCCTGGGAAATAATTCAATATTTTAAAATAATATTTGATTTTTAAAAATGCTTTAGGGCTTCCCTGGTAGCGCAGTGGTTGAGAGTCCGCCTGCCGATGCAGGGGACACGGGTTCGTGCCCCGGTCCGGGAAGATCCCTCATGCCGCGGAGTGGCTGGGCCCGTGAGCCATGGCCGCTGGGCCTGTGCATCCGGAGCCTGTGCTCTGCAACAGGAGAGGCCACAACAGTGAGAGGCCCGTGTATAGCAAAAAAAAAAACAACCCAAAACTTTAAAAAGTAATAATAATAATAGAGACTTACATAGCATGACATGCTATGCACTGTTCTAGACAAGAGAGATATTATCATTCCCATTTTGGAGATGTGGAAATTGAGGTACAGAAAAGTGATCTGTTTATGTTCACATAGCTAGCGAAATGTCAGAGACTAGATTTAAACAAAAGCAGGCCATTTCCAATGTCGAGTCTTTGAGCCAATATATTATACAGAAAAGCAAAAGCAAACAAAAGAGAATAAATGTGACACTGTTTTTTACTTTCATGTTTAAAAGTTAATAGTTTTATATAAAGATCTGTTTTCTTTATATAAAAATGACCTCTTATAGAAAAGACCAGTATTTATTCAATTTGTAAATATTATACGAGGTAATTGTTTGATTCATATTCAATTCATTATTAGTTACAGAGAATGGCAATGACTGCCACCAGAAATCATGTCTACAAAAAGTATTTGTAGCCTTCCATCCCTACAAGCCATCTTAATCTTGTAATGTCTCCATTTTTCAATTGAATTTTCATTGTGTAATTCCAATCATGCTTTAAATATTTCCAGACTAAAATATTTTACTCTGAACTCCATGCTTTTATTTTTTTACTTTTAATCAACAGCATGTCCTTCCCCTTTCAATTTGGCACCCATGAGTGACTGACTTTTAGGGAAGGCTTAGTGATATGTCCTTTTTGGGTGAGATTGTTTTTAGCATGTGAAGGACAGAGAGACTGAACAGGAAAGAATACATGGAAAATACAAATAAGTGAAGCAGTCTGAGAAGGCAGAATCTATCATTATTACAGTGGGCATATGTGATTAAGTGTCTTCAAAACAATGAGGCTCATCAATCAGCATCTTCATGCATTGGGAAATCAGATCATCCCGGGAGAAATCTGAGACACTCACTATGACAAGGCCATCTTCTCATGGTTACACATCACAATCAAGTGCATAGGTGAGGAAAACACTTTTCTGATTTGTTAAGCTTGCGACAGTTAAACCTCCATATAGGAATGTGACTAGAAAGGGGAGAGGCATGCCCTCCCCATGGTGAATATCATCAATGTTTAACTCCACTATGGAAGAAACCTTGATATCCCCGAATGAATAAATAAGTACTTAATATATACGACTGCACCCTTGAAAAACGTCATGGATGCATTTCAATGATTCTACACATAAAGTAGCAAATCAAATAAAGTTTCATATTTATGTGAAGGTAATTAAACTTCCAGGACTCACAAATTTATATATAAAAATATAAATACATATATGTACGTATATATGTATATACATATATATATATTACTTAGTCTCTAAAGTGAGTTACCCCACAGCGTAACAGGATAATGTTTCTTCCAGTATTTTTATTAGGTTAGTACTAACATAAAGAGTCAATAAGGTCTATTTAAGAGATATAATACCTTTTTTGTTATTGTTGTTTGGTACCTTCCTCCAACAACCGTCCCTGTGATATTTACTAGTGTGTTGTTCATTTCCTAGTGGATGTGTAGTGTGTACATGTTTGGGATTATAAAAAAGAAATGGGAAGTGTTATAACCTGCTATGAACATTGATGCTGCAAATGTCTGGCAGGTTTAATAGGTCTGAATATGAAAAGTATATAAAAGCTGAGGCTGTTATCCAGATATATTTCAGCCTAAAGAATGGCTTTACTTACCCTATACAGCTATTTAAGACAAAATAGTACTGTTTGTGTGTGAACTCCAAATAATCCCATGGTTTTTTCCCCAGCATGAGTAGATACAGCCTTTAGAGCTACCTGCTTTATAACTTCATAGTCGGTGATTCTTAGGTCTGAATTCATTTCCTGAGGGGACTTTTGAAAAGGATTTACAACACCATGTCTATTTTCAAAACTGTAAGCTAGAATTGCTTTGCCTGTGCAGATGTGATGACCCAAATCTTTCTCTGCAAAACATCCTTTTAAAATATGCAATGATTTGATCAACTGGTCTAAATACAACTTTTCCTTCTATTACTTTAAACAGATTTACATGTTTCAGAGCAGGAGGAGAAAAGCATTAAAGAAAAGCCAATAAGACATTGCTACTTCAATATTCTAATAAACCATACTGAGCTTATTTGGGTAAACATTAAAAAGCCTCTTTGGGTAAATGAACTACATATATGATAATAAAAGACTGCCTTTGCATGGGATATTTTTGATGAGTCACTAAACTGCATGTACTCATAGAGAATACTATGAAATGTTTTCACTAAGATACTGTGAAGTAAGAACGATGCAGAGTCCTAAACAAAGCATTTAGCTTTCAGCAGAGATGGAGAAATAGAAGCAGATAGTAGGTATTGCCCTAATACAGTCTGTAAGACACCATTTTGTGCCATTTTTGTTATTACTATCCAACAATCACTTTTATGCACATAGTTTTCTCTATACTAGTGCCTGACATTGTAATGTTGCTATTCAGAAAATAAGAGCCAAATTCTGGAGGTAAAGATGGGTAAAGAGGTGAGAAATATGAGAACATGGAGTAGTGCATGAACGCCATTCACATTCTGAGAATCTGTTGAGAGGCTGAGACTGAACAGAAGTGTAACTGTGACTGGATAGACATGGAAAGAAATATAAACCTGATTGTGATGGTATTAATGTACGTTGAGCCAAATCACTGTAATATTTTAAAGGAAAATCCTGCAAGGGAAGGTAAATTAAGCAAGATGACTCAAAATCTATTAAATTTCTTTGAGGCTATAAAATTCCTCTCTTATCACTAGATGTTTTCAAAAGGAAAATAATACATACAAAAATGTCACCTGGATTGTCCTACAATTTAAAAACACTGTCCATTATTATTATTATCATTATTATGTCATTGTCATCATCATCATCATCGTCGTCACTATGCTTCCTACTTAGACTATGCTGACACAAGATGCACAGACACACTTAGAACAATGGTTATAGTTTCTTTTACTGAGTTGACAAAGTCAGTTCTCTACCTCTTTTGCCCTTGATCCTAACAGTATTTGAAAAAGTAAACAAGTTCATTGATTTTGGATTTGGCTACTCATAATGCACCCAAGTTTTTCCCATAATCAGCCTGGATATTCTATTTCTCCTACTTATGAAACATTAAAAATCCTCTCTCCTATTTATATGTAGCTGCCTGAGAATACAAAGCTCCTTCTTACCTGTGTGGTAAAACTTCCCTGAAAATCCAAGGTTGAAGGTAAAATTTGCAACCTGAGTGCGCAGTAAATTTTGAGTCTCTAGTAATGCCTGAAATAAATAAGAAATTAACATGATTTTAGAAAAATAAATATGAAGATTTGGGATGCCTCTTTTTCAAAAGTGTATGCATGAGTGAAACAAAATGTGGGCTTTGTTGCTTTTTGGGTTTTTGATGGCTACTGGTATGTATTATAATCACTATTGTTATTATTTTTACTGAAGGTTACGAATTATGAAGCAGTTAAGTCCTAAGCATTTTATAAGCGGCTGAGAGGCAATTCTCTAACCACACAGCACTGAAATCATTTTTCATTTCTGTGTGAGACATTTCTTGAATTTCAGATTATCACACTTCTTTTCCTTGGGGAAAATTTTTCAGAATTGTTGGATGCAGGCAGGTCCTGTATTTGTCGGTAAAGGATAAGAAGTTAACTTTTGTTTGAGTAGTAACTGAGTATTCTACTTAACTGTGCAACCTCTCCTATCATTTTTAAGGCATAATTATTGAGTTGAAAGCTTGGATTTTTACTTTACAAATTAAACAGCAATTTTTATACTTTATAGGATGGTAATTACAAATGAACAAGGAAAGGACAGGTAGGAAATTGGTAATTCCATAAAGAAATATTCTCTAAACATTGCAAAAATTTTCCTAATTTCTCCTTTTGGAATTATTCTATGTTAATTTCTTGTTTGTAGACAGGATAAGAACGTATTATTAAGACTGATTTTTGTTACTACTATCCATCTTTTAAGGTAAATAAAGAGTCAAAGGTTTAGACAATTTCTTTTGAGCATTAGTTATGGTGGCTAAGCATTTGCTTCAAAAATTTGTGAACCTAACTTTTTATTTCTCCAGAGTTAAGAGGGCTCTCCGGCAAATTTGTAAAGAAAAAAAAAAAAAGAAAGAAAGAAATGACCAAATAATTAAAAGGTGGATAAGCTATAGTTTCTGGTTATCCAAGATTGCAGTTATACTGCATGTAATCCTGGCTAACTTATTTAAATATTATCAATTCAATAGAAAAAGGAAAAAATAGACCTAGTAGTTTGACTCAGTTATATAAAATATTCAAAAAAGTTCTCATAAAAAAGCAAACTAGATACTAAAAAGAGAGTAGAGCTAAAAATAAATATATTGAACTAGTTGAGCTTATTGGTAAAGACTGTAGAACATAGCTTTAAAATTAAAAAAAATAAAACGATCATGCATCCTTTTTTCTAAGGGAGTTCCTTTTTCTGGCACTATTGTTATGTTCAGTGCACAATCCCTGAGCTTTCATATATTGAAATAGTTTTTTTTGTTTTTTTTTTTTTTAATTCTTCCTTTCCCTGTTCTCCTCACCGCTCCAACCACATCCACTCAATTTTCTACCTCTGGGGTCTTGAAGTCATTCTTTATTCCACATTTATTTATCCACCATCCATTCTTAAATTCAGTAAATATTCCTTGTAGGTGGATACAGTGTTGGGTTTGGCAAGCATAGTCTCTGTAACCTTGGGCTTTACTGAGAGGGAGAGAGATATTAAATAGAGGGTCCCACAAATGTGTAATTACAAATCATAATAAGTGCTACAAAACAAATCTAGAGCATGTTGTGATAGATGCAATAAGGGATTTAATTTAGACTGGTGAAGTGGGCCTACACTTGATACTTTCTAAGGGGCCATTTTAAAAAGGTCAAACGATTTATTTTTTCCCAATCAGCTTGCTACCACTTTAGGCAGGCCTTCATGTCTTTTTCTTGGGCTTTAAAACACTGTAGACTGCTAACCATATTCCCACCTTCCTCTATTCTGTTTTACACTCTGCAGTCATGCTAACATCCTAGAAGCAGTAAATGCACTCTACCCTTGAGGTCAGGCAAGCCATTCCCTTAATGACTCAGCTTGGTCGGTCATTTCACTTCTCACAACTTTCCTCTTATCTGTGAAATGGGATCATGCTTAACACTTGTTTCACACTATTATCGTGAAGATTACATTGTATTAGGCATACAAAGTGCTTAGCTAAGTGCCTGGTACATAGCAAGAGTTTGATAAATGCTGTTAATGATCACTTAATATGTCATTCTCTTCCCACCAATTAGGTATAAATGGTGCCTTCAGATTTCCATATTAAGCTACCTGCATTGGTATTTCCCCAAATCACCCTGTCGTCTGCACTATTCCCCACCTCCTACATTTCTCCATGTTTTTCTCTGTTTTTTTTTTGGGGGGGGGGGGCTAGAAAGTGTCCAGCTGTTCCCAATCTCATTTTCCAGTCCCAACCCATTTTTAAAGATCTGCCCAAATGCCACCTTTTTGTATGAAGCCTTCCCTGATGCCTTAAAGCTTTTCCTTTTCTCATCTCCCAAAGTAAGTTCCTAAATTGTTTACCTTAAGACTTGCATCATTTTCCACTTTACTATATAACTTTGTATTTTATTTCTCCTTTTAGTCTAAAAGTACCTGAAGGTTGATCAAACCTTACTCATTTTTACACATGCCGTGTTGCTAAATATAGCTTCGTATATATGGAAGGCATTTAAAAGATGTGATAGGAGCATATATTAATGCACAGCTGTCAATTGAAGTAGTTTCATTTATTTTTATTACTAATATTTTTCTGATGGTAAAATGATAAAAATGGCTCATGGACCATACCATTAAATGATATAGATAGGATCTTGCATTTCATGAGCACATTCATAATATGGATGTTTTATAATCTTCTATTGTAAGTTGCCTAGTAAGACAAGCTCACAGAGGTGAGGGCATATGGATTTTCTTCCACTGGCGCTAATTAGCTATATGAAGAATTTGACGGACCTTTCCATTGTTAAAAGAAGTAGAGTTGTCTAGTCACAGGCTCCCAACATGTAATCTTGATTAATGTGGGAGTAAAATGACAATTTCTGTAAGTAAAAACAAAACAAATGGATAAAAAGAAGCAAATTCTAAAAGATTCAAGCTTTCCTACTTCATTGTAACTGAATGTTCTTTGAGTTTCAAAATTCAAGGAAAGAAAGGTTCAATGATAAGAAAAAGAGAGACACAAATAAATATGTATAAAGTGGATATAATTTTTAAAAATAAAACTCAGAAATAAATGTAAAAGAAAAACATGTTAAACCATAAAAATTAATGAAGAAATATAGAAAAAAATAAAGGATTGAAATACAGGAAAAATGTAAAATTCCAGAGGAAATATCAGACAGGAAAAATACAAATATAAAATTATGAATAAATAAAATATAATAAAACCAAAAAAACTTCTTTTGGAAAAATTTGTTAATGGACTAGAAATAAGGTCTCAATTTGAGATAAAAATCAAACAGTAAAGCATAGGAAATAGTATACAGCTGTATATATACTATTTTTATCTGAATATTTTGTGGGAAATTTGACTAACTTTTGAAAATATATGTAAAATAAAATATATACAGTGTTTGGATAATAAACCTTAGTTATTTTCTTTAATAGTTTATGTCATAAAAATATATATAAACGACTTTGAAGTTTTCCCTTGCATTATTTATGAAAGGCTAAGTTATTTGATTGGGTATCAAAGAGAATAAACATATAATGTATTTAAGCAGAAGCAAAAAGTCATTATTTTAACAAACATTACTTGCATTCACTTAATGTTCTTATAATAAGTTCCTCAGTATTTAATAAAGCAAGTCCAACTCTGCCCTACTGCAAAATGTTAAAGAGAACAATGGTTTTCAAACTTTACCAGACATAAAATTTTCTAGAGGAGGCTGCTAAAATTGTCAATTCTGGGGACCCACTTGAAGAGTTATTGATTTAATCTGTCTATGATGGGGCCCAAGTATGTGTATTTCATTATAGACCCCAGTTGGTTCTTAAGAAGGGTCAAGCAATTTTTTCCAGTTTACCCATAAGAAATGAAATGAAACACCAGGATGCTTTTCCCAGGCCCATTTTCTGGGTATTCTGAGTTACAGTATAGGATGGAGCCTAGGAATCTGTGTTTTTAACAGTGATTCTTATAGTTTTAAACTGGAGATTATAGCTATCAAGGAACTTCAGGAAATATTGTTAGTGCACTATTCATATTTAATTTCAAGGTATATTGCATATGTCTTAAGCCATTCTGATATTCAGATTGTTTATCATCAGGTTAACACTTTCTCTACGTGTACGTAATTAATAAGTCATGACTGTATACATACTTTGGTACAGGCTTACGTTTTCAGAATTTCAAATCAAATACCAAAGGGTGATAGTTTTTGTTTGTCTGCCTTGGAAAGTTTTTTATTACATTCAATAAGTCAATAAAAATGTTATCTTATTTACAAGATCTTACTTATCTTTTTATCTTACTTACAAGATCTTGATGTGGGAATCAGAAAAGGTTACATCTATACTTATTTTCCAGGTGGAAAAAAATTGCTTCATGGAAAGTTTAAATGACCCACCCAGATAACACAACAAGAGGGCCAAAATTGAGCATGTTTGCCTTGACATTTGGTCCGACTTTAACCTCAGGTCTCTCTACAGTAAATCTGTGTGGCCACCCAGTTTGACTCGGAATTTCATGAACTTTTGTGCAGACACTATTTGTCAATGTACAGATGAAAATGAATAGGGCTGACCCAGGGTGAAAGTATGAAGCTTTTGAAGTTTGCCTTTGATAGTTTCTGCCTCCCTTCTTGTTCATCTCTTTCCCCTTTGAAGAAATCTCCATTCCTTCAGAAATCTACTCTCTTCCTTTTTTTTTGATAAAATCTTACTGCTGCTCAAAGAGGAAATCGTTTGATATAATTTATAAATTGACAGAAGCTTATTATACCAACATGCTGAGTCTTCTAAAGAATTTTACATGGAACAGTTTAGCTATGATTGTGGAATGGGTGAGTTAATTAAGAAAGAATGAATGTATACTTCTGATATCTTTTGTGGGGAGGAAGGTTTGGGGCTTGGGGGGTCCTTCTGATGAAATTACATTCAATTCAAAGAACAACTTGCCAGGTAGAAAAACACCATAGTGTTTCAGAGCAATTATCCTCTCGCTTTCTGCCCATCACCTAAGTGTTCCACTACTATCTATCTTCTCTCACTTAAGTCTCCAGGAAGCAAAGAATCTGGAACTCTCTCGGCTCTCTACCTCCTTGTGCTATTATTCACTCATTTATCCATTCAAACAGTATTGACTGAACCCCTGCTTCTTGTTTTAGGCATTCTTCTAGGTACTAAGGACACAGTAGAGAATGGTAACAATAATATCTAACATAATTGTGTTATGTACTTCTAGGTACTATGAGTACTATAAGAAGTACTCAACTTGAATTATCTCTAAATCTCTCCACGATCCCTTGGGCTTCCCTGGTGGCGCAGTGGTTGAGAATCCACCTGCCAATGCAGGGGACATGGGTTTGAACCCTGGTCCGGGAAGATCCCACATGCTGGGGAGCAACTAAGCCTGTGCACCACAACTTCTGAGCCTGTGCTCTAGAGCCCACGAGCCACAACTACTGAGCCCGCATGCCTAGAGCCCATGCTCCGCAACAAGAGAAGCCACCGCAATGAGAAGGCTGCACACCACAGCAAAGAGTAGCCCCCGCTCGCCGCAATTAGAGAAAGCCCATGTGCAGAAACAAAGACCCAACACAGCCAAAAATAAATAAATAAAATAAATAAATTTATTAAAAAAAATCTCTCCATGATCCCTTTATTAACCCTATTTTACAAGTGGGGAAAATAAATCGCAGAGAGCCTAAATAAGCTACCTAAGGCTATGGAGATAGAAAGTGTCTGCCAGACAAAACCACTATATTTGTTGTTTTCATGGAGGTTACATTCTTTTCAGACATGCAGATGATACACATGGCAAATCAATCAAATAATTATTTAATTGAAATTATTATTAATGTAAAAATAATTATAGTATATGCTAATATTGAAACTAACACAGAGTACCTACATTTTAACAGGATAGGCAATGAGTTGTATGAAGGTCTTTCTGAAACAGTGGCAGTTTAGTTGAAAGAGAGAGATGAGAGGCCAGCTATGTCTAAAACAGGGACTCCAGAGCATGTGCTCCAGGCAAGGGGGCCAGTGAAAACAGGGCTCCATGTCAGGAAGGACCTTGACACCTTTTTAATACACCACCCTCTACTTCACTTCACATAGGATATGATTTACATTTTAAATTGATTTCTCTGGCTACTTGCTGATAAGGAACTGTAGGAAAACTGGTAAGAAATGGGGGAAATCATTTAGGAGGATTTTGCAGTAGTTCCAGTAAGAGAAAATAAAGGCATGGCTTCTACTGGTGGTACTGGAAATGGAAAGAAGTAAATAGTGTAATTATTGATGGGCCGACGTGGCAAGTAAAGCTGAGTGATTTCATTAATGATTCAGATTTCTGACATTCGATGAAGTGAGGGAAGAGTTGAGATAGGTTTTTTTTTTTTTTTTTTTTTTTTTTTTTTGGGGTACGCGGGCCTCTCACTGCTGTGGCCTCTCCCGCTGCGGAGCACAGGCTCCAGACGCGCAGGCCCAGCGGCCATAGCTCACGGGCCCAGCCGCTACGCGGCATGCGGGATCTTCCCGGACCGGGGAACGAACCCGTGTCCCCTGCATCGGCAGGCGGACTCTCAACCACTGCGCCACCAGGGAAGCCCTTGAGATAGGTTTTGAGGGAAAATCAACACTTCCATGGCTACTCTAAACATTTCTTCCCCACAGCAGGATGGCTATGTTGTTGAAACCTCTACATTACCCCTAACAGGAAGAACAGAGTTTAAAGTCCCACATCGTCATTGTTTTCAAACATTGGTACCCATGATTAGAGGTGACTGAACAAGGAGTGTATATATTAGTAAGGGGAGTGGTCTCATAGTACAGGGAGTGCTTTTTGGATACCGGAAGGTTAAACATTGATACTGACTAAAGATACAGGCAAAGAGAAGAAATAAATTGAAAATTAGTTTGACGTTGTAAAATAGTATTAATTCATGTCACGTATGTGAAGAGTCTGCATTTTCTGCTTGATTATCAAAGAACACAATGAAGGTTATATAAATCATTAAACTTGAAGTGCATTTACAGTGTTGTAAATTTTGATTGTATCAGCAAAGTCAAAGCATGTGTCTTTGACTCCCTTCCCAGTGGCTATGGACTGATTTGTCTTGTGCCCTAAACTGTGTTACGGGGGAATGTCATTGGCATCTCTGTGTCCACAGAATTCTAAGCCAATGACTTCAGTCCATTCTGAAAGCATGTGAGATGAATTTCTGCTTCTGCTTTCTGACTGGCACTCTGGTTCTCTCCCTGGGATCAGAAAAATTCCATAAAGGTGGTGAATTACTGCCCAGTTCTTAAGAGCCCCAGTTTTTCTTCAACTGTATTCTCAAGTTCAGCCCATAGAGGTCACCTTAAACTGTGAGTATGCCCTTCTCTCTCTACCTCTGTTTCCATGTTTTTCATGCTCTACCTAATCGATTGGAATTTTGAATCAAATAAATAAATTTGAATCAAATATGAACTCGTATGACCCTTGAGATAGTACTACTTGAACCACTGGCTTTTTCCTTTATAAGTTAGTTCTTCTAAGTCTCGTCTTCAATTGTATTTTAATTTACTTTTTCTATAAGCTTTGCTCCCAAGTCTCCATCATGGCCTGCAAGAATTTTTGAGTTGTAAAAAGATAAATATAATGTAACTTTAGAATTCATGGTTCATGTAGCATGATTATTTCCTTAAAAGGATTTTATAAAGTAATGGCAAGAATAACTGACTTATTTTCCCTAGGCCCAAATGTTTAAGTAAATGATAAAGTAATAGTGAGATAGAACTATCTTACATGAGGACTTCTTGGGGATGTGGAATGAAACTGGTCATTATAAGCTCAGTGACTGAAAGATGGCTTCAGGAATCATCAGGAATCAGAGAGCTGAGAGAAACATACACATGCACAACAAAATAATAATGTCAGACCTTTGTTAAGGAAGGATGGGAGCAAAGTCGTTTTAACTCAAAATATTTCCAGAGATTCTAAGTAAGGATTTGCACTGAACTGGGCCCAAGTTCTCTCTGTGTTAGGTTGAAACTATAAAATGAAACTTGAGTCACCCTGCATAATCCTGACTTCTGTGTTGGAGAGCCTACTTGATAGAAATGCTTTGTCCTGCGGTGGAAGTACCAAAGCAGACACAGAATCACCTTTGGAGCTAGCTTGGGGTCTCTGAAGTGTGGAAGCTTGGGCTGCCTTCAATAATGAGTCATCATGGATGATTTTATTATGTAAGAGATGATAACTAGTGAAACAAGAGTTCCTGATTACAGATTCCAAACGGTGATCTATGGGTCACTGGGTCTGTAAAATTTAACAGTTCCATGAAAAAATAATTCCATGTTCAAAATGTTTGGGAAACACTCTGTAGTATATCCCTCTTGGGAGGTTCTCAATTCACATTTACATGCTAAAGTCTTTAGTAGAAAAAATTTTGTACTTGATTTCTCTCAGCTTTTCCCCCAAACTATTTGCCAGCAACACACACTCCTACCTGCCTAATTTTAAGATACAGACTTAGGGAAAAAACATTAAGTGGATGGCTAATACCTTGGAGGTGGAGGCATTTCCTGGGGTCATGATATCCTTGATCAAATACAGTTTTCTATTTAGTATCAAATGCAAATTGCAAAATATAATAGCTGTAATTTTACATGAAATGTGGTTCTGCATATGTATTCAGTTATATAATCACATTAAATCTCTGCATGTGATCTGTAGAAAAAGAGGACTTTTCCATTATTCCAGGATTTGTCATCCCACAAGAGCTTCAGATCAAAATCAGTTTCTTAGTATTATGAAATCGTGGAAATATACTTAGAAATAATTACCCTTTTGATAAACATGATGTTATTCTTGTTGAAAACTTATTAAAAACAACTATTAAGTTGTTTTCATTACCTAAATTAAGTAAGGATATGTCTAATTAAGTAAATTTAGACGTATCTCTAAATTACGTTTTACTTCATGATCCAAAAAAAAAAATTCTCATTTTATTTTTTAGGCCTTAAAAAATGTAGGCCTCTCCAGCAGCTGTCTGCTTAATCAAGGTCAGGTACTGGCATCCTTCCTTAGGAATCGTGCTCTGTCTCTGTTCACAATCTCCATGTCTCATTCTCCATCCTCTGGTCACTCGGTACAAGTCTAGGGCCTCTTACAACAGTTCCTGGCACAACACAGATATCCAGTAGTTGTAGGCTGGTGTTGTAACTGACCTCCCTAATTTCATCTCTAGAAATACCCTCTGCTCACATACAGTCAGAAATCTCTTCAAAATGTCGAGGTATCAGCTTATTAGCTATCATCTTTCATTCTTTTGCTTATTAGCTATCATTCTTTCATTAAATATTGTGTTGTAACAATTCCAAAATATTTCGTGAGCACAGAAGTTGTACACTCTATTCTCAGTTTTATACAACTCCTCATTCTTTCATGGATGCACCCTAGAAACACCTGAACTCTGTCAGATTTTTAGGATATTGGAGACAGGTTTCAGAGATTCCTGCCATAGCTTTGGCAGATATGTCTGTTCTATAATAATTCTCCTAAAAATGTCCTGGAACCACAGAAAGGGAGTTCTGAGGATGGTAGGTATTCAGCATTTTAATTTCAGTTTTATCTCTACAGCCATTTCATTAAAGATTAAAAAGAAAAAAAATTACTTTCTTGTCAATTTCCATCATTCCTGTCCCACAGAAGGAAGGGATACATTACTGAGAGTATCAAGGGATGTCTGCAGGTTTTTATCCACTTTTTCTTAGTAAGGTATAGTCTCTTCCTGTCTTCTCTGTGATTTCACTCACAATTTCTCTCTACTCAAAGTATAAATAAAATTCAGGTTAAAATCCATATGATCTTTCCAGTGGCCAACTTTTCCTTTCACTAGAGTTATTTCTTTAAGATTTATACTTGAAAATTACAAATCGTATGTTTTAACTTTATTACTATCTTTCTGTTATTAATTTTAAAGGAACCAAAGCTTTGCCTTACTTTTATTTGCTACATTAATAGAGTCAATCTTATCAATCTGAAGTTACCACTGGGGCAGAGCAAGTTGATAATGGTGAAAATAGCTGTGTGCAGTAATGATTCAACTGATTGATATGCTGTAAGTGATTTGAACAAAGATAAATCATTGACTTTATTGGGTATTGAAAAATTGCATAATACGTGTAGGATAGGCGGCATGCCGATATCTATATATCTATATCTATATGTGTGTGTGTTTTACGTCCCACAGTGAATATATTTGTCTTCTTTCTGAATAAGGATATTTATTTTTAAATACACAATTGGGCTAATAGATGAATAAACAGACTGCATGTATTAGCAAATTTATTATTTATCATCAGGGTGTACTCTGTTAATGTGGTACCTGATAACATAATTGTTTAGACTTTTAAAAAGGATCATTAATTCAGAATATTGACATATTTGGATAAAAGGATAGGAGTGTCAAATTAAAAAAATCAAGAACATTCCCTTGATGGCTTAGAAAACAAACAAAGAAAGGTTATTACTGATAATAAAATTGAAACTGCAATGGTCATTAGAATTTTTCATTTAGTCATTGTGATAGTATAAATTCAGTATTTAGTTTATTTAACAGGTGAAATGAGAAAAATTTATTTGTAAATAAACACATCTACCTGTAGTAACCAAATAGACTTTAAGTAAATACCAAAACCTTTATCTGCATAAGGAACTGTACTCCAACAAGCGTTTATCTAATCACTGGTATCTTTTTTTTTTTTTTTTGCTGTACGCGGGCCTCTCACTGCTGTGGCCTCTCCCGCCGCGGAGCACAGGCTCCGGACGCGCAGGCTCAGCGGCCATGGCCCACGGGCCCAGACTCTCCGCGACACGCGGGATCCCCCCCCCCCCCGGACCGGGGCACGAACCCGCGCCTCCCGCATCGGCAGGCGGACTCCCAACCACTGCGCCACCAGGGAAGCCCAAACCACTGGTATCTTTGAAGCTGTCTCCTAGGTCTTGCTAATATACTGTGCCCCTTTAAAAATTATGTAAATAAGTAAATAGTCTCTGTGTAAATAAGTAGTCTCTGTGTAGAAACATTTCTGTGTCTTATTTTCATGTTATTTTACCATTTTGAATAAATCTGGGTTAGTTAAAAATTTCATGATCAATCCCATAAACTTCAGAAAATTTTTCGTATGCTACATAGTTTAATATTTTGCAAATGCACAGATACATATATTTTAAATGCATATCACAAAAATCATTTCCAAAGGCTAAATATCAAATCATGCGTCAAATTATATACATTGGAGGCATTAAATCTTCTTTACTGTTTAAGTTCGTATGTAGCAGAATCTTCTCATTATACTGCCAGCAAGGAAAAGATGCATCTATTTGTAGTTTTCAAAAAAATCAATATGAAATATACATGTCATTATCTATATAGATTTGGTTATAGAAACCATACCCAAAGTATATTACCATTCATAGTATAGATATTTCAAGGTGGATTTTTCCTGTATGTTGTAGACAAATTATCTTTCAGCAAGTCTCTCCCTCCCTCTGACAAAATTTAAGACTTTTGAAAATAAAAAGCTCCTGTGAGATGTTGTTAACACCCCCTCAAGCTCAATTCTATTTAAAGCCTAATTAGGATTCAGGCTCTTAACAAAACAGTCTTGACATCATCTGATAAACACCTACTAGTCTACCAACTCTGCCTTCTGGTAAATGAAGGGAAACTAGTGAGGTATTCATAAAGGAGACCGGCAAAAACAAAAATATATTAATGGCAACATTTTCTGTACAGCTCTCATTTTCCAAGAAGGCAACATTCAAAATATTTGCTATGTAAAAGGTATCCTTTATAGTTCTATGACTGACTTTATCCACCTTTCACAGTATAGTTTTTATACAGAATTTGGCTATAATTTAATTTTAAGAAGGACTCTCAAATAAGTGAAATGTTATTGTATTTACTCATGCAGGAAATATTTGAGTAGCTAATATTCCAGCTGTTCTACATAGTAGAGATTCAGCTTTGAACAAAACAAGGTCCTTTCTTTAGGAGTTCATATTCCAGTGGATGAGACAGACAATAAACAAATAAAGATATGGTGCAGTAAGATGACAGTACTAAGAAGCCGTTGGGGAGTTTTGATCAAGCAGAGATATCATGTTCATCACACCTTGAAATCTGGTCATTGTATGAAGAATTACCTGGGTCAAGGAGGACATGTATGGAAGAGGGAAACATTTAGAAGAAAGAACTACCCTATTTGAGGAATGAATGTCTTGGAGTTGGTGGTAATGTAGGAGGAAAGTGGTCAGATTCGGGATATAGCTTGTAAACATCTAGGACTCTAAATATCACATGATGAACTGAATGCAGCTTGTGAGAGATCTGAATGGGCTGCATGACGACTACTGCATTTGTTCCCATATTTTGTGTATCAGATGAAAGTTGTTTGGAAGTTACCAGCCACATCTATTCTCAGGGACTGAAGTATCTCTTCAGCATCCCCAGAGTATCATTTAGTGTGTTGGCTTCATCTACAAAAAGCAGGTGTTCCTAATCAATTAAAATTTTTGGCCAAACAATTTTTTTTTTCCATCTGTGTTTTCATGAGAGCTCAAAAAGTGTGGAGTGAAAGCAAGCTTTTTCAAATATTTTGGGAAAAAAATGTTGGGATGAGTTATCAAGTAAAACTACTGCTCTAATGATTTTTTATTTAAGAATATTAGATACAGGGTAAATGCAGAGGAAATACATTGAGACATATTTAACAAACCTTATTTAAGGTATCTGAAACAATGTAAAATGAAAAGCATATCATTACCAACTATTTTATGTAGATATTGTGGTATAGACATCAGATATTAAATAGGATTTACACTTTCATTCCATTCTCTGAACTGTTGAAATAAAACTCAATAAAACTTAATTCTTATTTTACTAATTATGGCTCGTTTAGCATTATAAAAAAAACTTAACTAAGTGTTAGAATTTGTTGAAACAAAAGTCTTCTTACTTCTATAAATGAAGTGTAGTTAATTCTTTTAAATAAGTTCTTAAGGAATCTCTTTCCTAGAATATATTTAATCAACTACAGGGACGTTTCATTTTATTAACTGACTCTTTAGTTTGACGTTGCAAATATCTCTCACCTTGGGCCATGAATGAGATAAAGCGTCTTAAAAAAATCTTACTCTCACATTCCACATTATTTTACATTAATCTCCAGAATTACTTTTATATTTTTGAGCCATCTTTATTCTTCCTAATTGCTGCATCTATTAAGCAAGACAGATACTTTTCTACAATATCCTTGTTAATTACTAACATATCCCACATTTACATAATACACTTTTGGGGGCAATTTCTGTGGTAACATTTCATGGCTAATAGGAAGCAACTTGCTTTCCTTTATTAAGTGCACTAAAACTTCATGCCCTAGACATCATTGACAGTAAACATTTGATTCTGCTCAAATTTAATGCACCGAGGCATTTTGCTGTGCCAATATTAGGTTTATTTATGTGCTGTGTTCTGCATTGTTAGCTGCTAATGAGACTTCAACTCTTATTGCTCTAAGGCCTGAACAGTAACCTCATTTTAATGAGTTCATTATTTGCTGTCTTCTGAAAGGAAGACAACAAATTTTCCTTTTAATTAAAGGTCAAAACACCTCTGGTGAAGGAAAGGGAAGAGGTTATCAAACCCTAGGAGGAGCTGAGAGATAGCTCTTTCAGATTTCTAAGCTAAGCAGAGTTAGTGTAGACTGGGGCAGGTGGTGGTTTCTCAAGAATATAGACAGTCAATCAATCTCCAGAGACCAAGGTGCATCTAAATTTAAGACAAATGAGAACCCTACAGTACGATAGCTAATGTGCCTAAAACTGTAAAAAATGAAAGTCAGCCAAAGTAATTAAAGAGGCTTTACTCCTAACCAAAAGGGCTCCCTGGATCAATAGGGCTGCAGGGGCATGATTTGTCTTTTGCATGAGGAATGAGTTATGGGGTTGAGAGGAAACATGCTATATTAATTGAGCCCAGAAAAACTAATCACAAACATTTTATCACAGAATGTGAAGCAAAAGCAAGTCAATATTTGGGAAACTATTTTTAATAATGTATAAGATATGTGGACCTAGCATGAGATATAAGAATATGTATATTCAGAGGAAACTTAGCTGCTAAACTGTGAAATTTCTGGGAATGTCAGTTCTTATTTGCCTTTGCAGGCAATGCATACCTCTAACCACAGGGGAAGGTGAATTTAAATAATATATAGTCCTGTCATAACAGATAGTATGAACAACTTGCTACTTACGTAAATTTTAATATGAATGAAACCAAGAGATTCGAGCATAACAATTACATGAAGCCTTTGCACTTAATAGTGTGGTTAAAGCCCAAAACACTTTCATTTTGCTCTGACAGCATACACATTCACACACGGGTGATTTTAATCTTGTACATTGCTTTCTAATTAATATCTAAATGTTTAATGATAATATATTTTTAATTTAAACATATGCCTTCAGTAACTTTATATTTACACATGAAATCTAGTACATACCTTTTTATGTTTCTAAGCATTGTTCCTGGATTAGAGTATATGAACCATAAATATTTTACTTCAATAAAATTGTAGACTATTTTAGATTTACAGAAAAATTGCAACGACAGTACAGACAGTTCCTATATACCAACACCCATGGCATCTTATGTTAGTGTGGTACATTTATCACTATTAAAGAGCTAATACTGATATATTATTATTAACTAAGTCTATACTTTATTCATATTTTTCTCAGGTTTTCCTTAATATCCTGTTTCTGCTTCAGGATACCACATTACATTTAAGTATATGTCTCCTTAGGCTCCTCTTGTTTATGAGATTCATACTTTTTTTTAGAGCAGTTCTAGGTTTACAGAAAAAATAAGCAAAAGAACAGAGTTCCCATATACTCCCTCTTCCCTGTATCCCCTCCCAGATTCCCCATTTGTTAAAATTGATGAATTAACGTTATTATTAACTAAAGTCTATAGTTTACATTAGGGTTCCTTCCTTGTGTTGTAAATTCTATGGGTTTCGACAAACGTAGAATTTCATGTATCCACCATTACAATTCCACGTAGAAAAGTTTCACTTCCCTAAAAATCCCCTGCACTCCACTTATTCATCCCTTCCCTCTCCTCATGGCAACCACTCATCTTTTTACTAACTCCCTAGTTTTGCCCTTTCTAGGATATCATTTAATTGAATGATTATACAATTAAATTATACAATTATACAGCATGTAGCTTTTTCAGATTGGCTTCTCTCACTTTGCAATGTGCATTTAAGACTCCTCCGTGTCTTTTTGTGGCTTCATAGCTCATTTGTTTTTATTGCTGGATTCCGTTGTCTGGATATACATGTTTTGTTTATCCATTGACCTTTTGAAGGACATCCTGGTTACTTCCAAGTTTGGGCAATTATGAATAAAGTTGCTATAAACATTCAGGTGCAGGTTTTTGTGTGGACATAAGTTTCAACTCATTTGAGTAAATACCAAGGAGTGCAATTGCTAGATGGTAAGGTAAGAGTATGTTTAGTCTTGTGAGGAACTGCCAAACTGTCTTCCAAAGTGACTGTACCATTTTGCATTGTACCATTTTGCATTCATTTTGCAATGAATGAAAGTTCCTGCCGCTCTACATCCTCCCCAGCATTTGGTGATGTCAGTACTTTGGCTTTGGCCATTCTGATAGGTGTGGTAGTGGTAACTCATTGTTTTAATTTGCAGTTCCCTAATGACATATACTGTTGAGCATCTTTTCATATACTATTTGCCATCTGTTTATCTTCTCTGGTGAGGTATCTGTTCAGTTCTTTTGCCCACTTTTCATTTGGGTTGTCTGTTTTCTTATTATTGAGTTTTTAGAGTTCTTTATATATTTGGATGCAAGTCCTTTATCAGATATGTGTTTTACAAATATTTTCTCTGGCTTGTCTTTCCATTCTCTTAACAATGTCTTTTGCAGAGCAGAAGTTTTGAATTTTACTGAAGTCCCACTTATCAATTTTTTTTGTTTTATGGATAATGCTTGAAATAAAATTTATTTGGTAAATGACTCAATACAAAAAGGCAGATCAGTTTTCATTGACCATCTTTTTGTATGTAGCACTGTGATATGGACTAGAGTAAAATGATGTGGGAAGGAGACAATACAGTAAACATCCCTTGTCTTTAAGGAGAATAAAATTCTGTATAGTTGTTGATCATAAAGAAATTACTGTATATATTTATTTAAACACCATTTTATGGTTTTGTCTAAATGTGCTTAAATGAAATCAAAGGTGGTCAATTGTGTGCACTTGGAAGTTATTCAGTAAATAAAATATATATTAACTACAAAGCCCAAAATATCCAGTTATGAGAGACAATAAAATTGGCTCTCAGTTTTCCTTTTGACAGTCTCCTTGCTTTGGCTTTTCCAGATATGCAGAGGGGAAAATTAAGATTTGGGAAAGAAGAGAATTTTACAAATGAGGACTTATTTCAAAAGTTTTTTTTTTTTAAGTTGAGAAAACATTATACCATACTGCTATACTGTGAATAATGTCTGTTGAGCGTTTTAAATTTTTCAAAATATTGTCATATAGTATTTCACTTAATGTTCAGAATAATTCTGTGGATTATTGTTATCTTTATTTCACAGCTGAGGTTAAAAATTCATCTAAAAAGTGGTGTGGCTCAACCAGGCTCTGAAATCTGAAACTTATGATTCCAAATCTCTTGTTCCTCATAGTACCTATGGGACCTCTGGCTACTGTCCTATGTGTGCCACCATCTACTTACTGATGGTTAGCTGAACTGTGACTAGTTTAGCTGAGCTACGTATATTTTACTTAAATAGCCACTTCAGTTTCAGAATTTAATGTCTCAAAGGAAGGAGTTAAAACTCATTAGGTGTCTTTTTGTCCTCTAACCTTAAAGTTATTGTTTCTGGTTTAAAGAAGACTACTTTTAGATGTGGTGGTGGCTGACAGGAAGAATGAGACATAGAAAGTAGCTCGGTCTCAGCATTAATTCCAAGTTGTTATGATGATGCCTTCCAGTGGACACCTATTCTGCTGACTTTTAGATCTGTTTTTGTTGGATATTTCATGTGTACTTTACATCCCATTTGACAGATAAACAAATTTAAAATAATTTAAAAAATTATATTTGAGCTTCTGTTTTCAAAACCAAGTGATGGAGGCAACTGTCTATACAGGTTTGTTATGAATCCCGGAAACCTGTGCACGCATCAAGTCCATCTTCTGTCTAGGAGTTCTCTAGTTATTTAAAGTTAAAATCCTTATCCTTGAAGTGAACTCCATAAACACATTGTTCCTCTGGTTTTGGTTGTACCACTTCAATTCAAGATGCAAATGCAGATTAGTAATTCTGTTTTCATTCATGATTCATAAATGGTCAACTGCATTCCATATCTTCTTTTCTAGGGGCACTGTTTATTGGCAAATCTTAAGGAAATTGTTAAAAGTATTATCCTGTATCTGTTTCATTTTGAAAGCCATATTTGACCCTGGTATTTGGTTCCAAGATTGATGCCGAATTGTTAAGATACATTTGTATAAGTCTCAAAAACTATGTGCTGACTTTTTTTTGATATAGTGTTATATTTGTCAAAAATCATATTCTTATTCCCATTCAATAAAACTTGTACAGATGGAGTACTTAGTATATACTTGAAACTGTTCCATGGTTTTAGCAGGAACCAAAATATATAAAGTAATTGTCCCTACATCTAAAAGAAGTAATTTTCTGTTGAACAAACAAAACAAAATAAAGCTGTATAAAAGGCAGCATGAAAAGAATGGTATGACAGAAGCAACTAGACGTAAATGCTCAATGAATCCAAATTAAAGAAAAGAGTAGGGCAGTATAATGTTGATCAGAGGAGGTTTCATTAAGTTAGTGAGTTTAAAACAGATCTTTGACAGATGGCCAAAGAGCACATGAAAAGATGTTCAACATCACTAATTATTAGAGAAATGCAAATCAAAACTACAATGAGGTATCACCTCACACCAGTTAGAATGGGCATCATCGGAAAATCTACAAACAACAAATGCTGGAGAGGGTGTGGAGAAAAGGGAACCCTCTTGCACTGTTGGTGAGAATGTAAATTGATACAGCCACTACTGACAACAGTATGGAGGTTCCTTAAAAAACTAAAAATAGAATTACCATATGACCCAGCAAACCCACTACTGGGCATATACCCAGAGAAAACCATAATTCAAAAAGAGTCATGTACCACAATGTTCACTGCAGCTCTATTTACAATAGCCAGGAGATGGAAGCAACCTAAATGTCTATCACCAAAGGAATGGATAAAGAAGATGTGCTACATATATATAATGGAATATTACTCAGCCATAAAAAAGGACAAGATAAATGCCATTTGCAGCAACATGGATGGACCTAGAGATTGTCATACTGAGTGAAGTAAGTCAGATACAGAAAGACAAATATCATATGATATCGCTTACATGTGGAATCTAAAAAAAAAAACGGGTACAAATGAACTTATATACAAAACAGAAATAGTTACAGATGTAGAAAATAAACTTATGGTTACCAGGGGATAAGGGGGGGATGGATAAATTGGGAGATTGGGATTGACATATACACACTACTATATATAAAATAGATAACTAATAAGAACCTGCTGTATAGTAGAGGGATCTCTACTCAATACTCTGTAATGGCCTATATGGGAAAAGAATCTAAAAAACAAGACTGGATATATGTACATGTATAACTGATTCATTTTGCTTTACACCTGAAACTAACACAACATTGTAAATCAACCATACTCCAATAAAAATTTTTTAAAAACCCCAGATCTTTGAGGAAATTGTAATATTTGACCTAGTGTACAAGAAGAAAAAAATCAGGGAAAGGTGAGAGAGCATGCAGAGGTGAATTATTTACTATCATATATTTTGGAAATTGCATTTCTTTTCTCCCCATTCTCTGATTTTGGAGAGAACTGGGTTATTTTAAATGACATCCCACAGTTTGAATATCTGGCTATGAGTGTATACTTTATTTCCACATTTCCCATAAAATGACATATTGTCAAATTTCCTGCACTTCTTTGTACATGTGTCTAAGTAGCTCCCACATGTACAATATTAGCTAATGTTTTCTCAAACACACTGATCAAGGACAAGAGAATATTAGGGCCTATAAGGTCCTGAAATATGTTAAAGTCCATTATAAATAACCAGGGAAATATTGCATTATTTTAGAGTACTTTTACTCATCAAATATTAACTCTGAGTACTTATCAGCATGCAAATATGCTAGAAGTTGGTAAGATTTTTTTTCGTATGTGTGAAACATGGTCTCTATCCTCAAGGGTAATCAGTGTGAAGGAAAATATGTACCTGAGTAATTATAATAAAAAGCAGAAAAAATGTCATAAGTATTTTATCAGCAAAGTGCTATGAAAGTTCAAAAGAGGCTTGACATTATTGTCTTGTACCAGGCAGCAGGCAGAATACAGAATGAGGAGGCCAAAGGGTGCAAGATAAGACAGGTGAGGCAGAGAGTTTTATGAGCCAGGTGGGAGAACTTGTGTACTTCAGGATGGTTTTTTGAAGAGGATTGGAAATAAGCCCACTTCAAAAAACTTTAATCTTTAAAATTAGAATAATCTGGCAAGTGTGGACAGATCAGTCATGGCTGTTAGATGGGATTTGGACATAACAGGAAACTAGAGAAAAAGAGGTTATTAAAGTAATATTTACTTGGGCTTTAAGAGCTTTGGTGGTGGTAGCCATGAACACAAAGGAAGAGACAAATGGAGTACCATGCAGAGGAAGAAAATGCAGGACTTGCTAGTTTTGTTACATGCCAAGAGATAGAGAGGAAATAGAGAACTTTGAGCCTGAGTGTCTGAGAAGATTGGGAGCCCACACATAGAATGATATTGATGTTAAAGGAAAAATAACTGGTATGGATGGTGACATCAATGAAGTGTTAACATTAAATATTTTAAATGAGTTAAAATGACCTGAAGATGAATTAAACATACTATGTTCTTGCATAAATGCATGCCTATGTCCCAAATATAACCATTTATAAAATGATAGAAAAAACCCAGAGTTAGAACTAAGCTTGAAACAGTAAGATTCATTCAGACATTTAGAGACATTATTCAAAAGGTGTAAGTATGGACATTTAATTATTATTAATTTGTACGTTAATACAAAAGTAAATTAACGTTAATTTTATAATAAAAATTCATTCCCACTTGTAATGGTAATAGTTTTGATGATCTGGATCTGTGGCCTTACAACTATCAGTAAATATTTTGAGATTATGTCCTTAATACATGAATATTTATTTTTATAAATCATATACTTGTACTCCCATAATCACTTATGTAGTTTATAAAATGTGCAAAATAGAAATGAGTAAATGAAATGAACGCTAATTTTAAATGTTTTATTATATTTGTTAACAGCATAATAATTTTTTTGGTGCTAACAAAAATTATAATGTCTTAAATGAAAGGAATGTGACTGAACAAGATCTGATTAGAGATCCCTGTTTGAAACCTGTAATGTGACTTGACTGACAAAACATGCACTAAGGAAGTGGGAGTACTGTCAGCTGTGCCATTTTCTTGCTGTTCATTTGTGCTCGAGTTATTGGTATTACGTTTAATCAGTGGTCTCTTCCTAGGAAGAGTTTTCAAACTACTTGCTTCATCTGGGAGGGTTAACAATCAAACTGGAGCATAAAAATCTGTAAGTGCCTTTATATCGTTTTATAAAGTACAATATGTAGTAATAGATTGGAACTGAAGAAAGCAGGGAGGTTACTGTTGTCAACCCTGCTCACTGTGTCACTCCCTTTCTCCTCCAAGGATGCTGTGATGTGGTCTGAGAGAGGAGGCTGCCTGAGATTCAGCCTAGTGGGGCATCAGGGTTCATCCCTACAAAATAATATTTTAGGTCAATACCTCTCTTTCTTTTAGATGAATATCCATCAGTGTCCTAACACTTTTTCCCAAACGCCAATTGATTGCCTTGTATTTAACCCACATTGGAGTGATGCTTGTCAAGGTCACATTGTGGTTAAGAGCTCAGAAGTCATATGCATGGGTTCAAAACGAGCTCTACCACTTACCTTACTTATGCCTTCTGTTTCCTAACTTATGCCTTCTGTTTCCTAACCTGTAAAACGAGGGTGTTACATACTTTGTAGACATGTTGGGAGGAATAATTGAAGTAATATATAATGTTCCAACATATGAACAACGTGTGGTAGGTAATAAGCCTTCAATAAACACAAATCATTGTTGCTGTTGTTATATGACAACAAAGAATCCATCTGAGGTCAGGCAGGATCCAGAATGTGTGAGATTATATTAGTTCCACGAAATCAAATGTACATATATACTGGAGTTATTTGGCATTACCTCAAACCTCCTTTCTGTCAGTCTTCAATATGATATCGTCCAATGTGTGGGGGGCCCATGTGTTAGCTGTAGCTTCATTCTCTTTTGCATATATTAGTAAATTCCTTCCTCTCTTCTAGAACATTTATTTTCAATATGTGATAGAAGATATTTTTATAAAATTAATCTGATGAAGTTATTATTTAAAAACAAAACAACTGTGACCCAATCTCTTTTTCTTGGAAGGGAACTCTTTTTTTTTTTTCTGTATGCGGGGCTCTCACTGTTGTGGCCTCTCCCATTTCGGAGCGCAGGCTCCGGCCGCGCAGGCTCAGCAGCCATGGCTCACGCACCTAGCCGCTCCACAGCATGTGGGATCCTCCCGGACAGGGGCACGAACCTGTGTCCCCTGCATCGGCAGGCGGACTCTCAACCACTGCACCACCAGGGAAGTCCTGAAGGGAACTCTTGATAAGAGATTCAGTATAATTTGCATTTCAAATGTAATGGGAATTATGTTCCATCATTTCATGTAATTACTTATTTTGAATAGATCTTCCTTGGCTAACAATGATTTTCTTGGTTTCACACAGAAAAACAGGGTCCTTGGTTTGTTGAAGCAGTACTCGCAGTTAATTCTGGGATTAATTCAAGATTTCCATCTAATCTCCCCCTAAAGCAACCTTGACTGAGCGATTTAATGATGCAGCCTCCTCCAACCCTCACTCAGTACTCCTTATCCTGTTCTACATTTTCTTTATTCGCCATAGGACTTAACTCCTTCAATATGTCATATTACTTATTTATTATATATGTGAACTGTCACTTCCCTGCCCCCCTGCCACTCAAATAAGGGTAGGAGACCTTTCTGTCTTTGTACCCTGATATATCCCACAGGGCTAAAACAGTACCTGGAACATAGAGTGCTCAATAAGTATGCAGTGAATGAATGATGACAGTGTTTGGAACTGATGGAAATCAATTACTAGGAGGTAGGTGCTCACATTTCACAGCCCCAGGGTGAAGACATTCCAGTGGAGCTGTAATTAACTGTCTATTGGCTGAGAGGAATAGAGAATCATGTTCACCATGTTTTCTTTCGTTACTGGCCCATTGTATATAGCTGGGTATTTGAGCCTGTTGGGTTAGATAATCAGATCATACTGTAAGAGTAAGATTGCAACTTGAAGAACACTTTGATCTTGTGAAAAATAAACCCCTAGAGTTAAAAAATAAATAAATAATGGCTTTCATTTTTCCTGTTAATTAATCAACAAGCTGGAAGTAAGTAGGTATTCATGATTAACTAACCAGAAAATGCCACGCTAAATGGAGAAAACCATAAAAATCTCAATAGACTTTTTGAGCAGCAGCAGAAAAATCTCGGAATAAATTATCTGCTTTTCTTGGAATAGGTCACTTCAAGAAGTCTCTGAAATTCTCTCTGATTTGTAACTATTACAGGTCTCTGAAGTGGTACAAGAAGTATAAATTTAGAGGCTGAAATGTGTGCTGAACTGTCTGCTCTAATTCACACAGTTCCTCTCTGAGAATCTCAAAGAAGCATTTCTCATTTTTTTCTAATTTTCCCTAAACTGGGCAGGAAACTATTCAGTTATGAACTGTTGGTTAATGATATAATCAGATGAATCCAGAGCTATTTCATCACTGATAAGGAAATTGTGAACCTCAACTCAGTACATGAAACATTTACAATGATATGTTGACATATATTTTAATTTGAATTAAGATATTAGATTCATCATAATTTATATTACTGATTCATTTTCAATAAACTGATACCTCTGCTATTTTCACTTAGGAGTAATGAAAGATGAAAATATTCTGATACCTCTTTTATATAACTATTATCATTACACTGCTAAAATTCTGATCTTGAAATACAATGTTAATTTGAATAAGCATCTACATTAGACACATGTGTAGACATTATTTTGTGTGGTCCAATACATTTCTTCTGGCTACCATATATGATCAGAGACTAAATGATGTTAAATGATCCTGGCATTTCTTTGTAAATTTTATTTGAATTCTCCAAAATTGTCTTCCCCATCATTCATTTTAATTGAATGCCTTGGTTTTTATTTGTTTCGTATATTGTACATTTGACTTTTACAAATACCTTTTATAATTTCTCTGTAAAAATAATCTTTTAAAAAATCTCTTTTGTTACTGTGAAAAAAACTTCTATTGGTTTTTTGATGCATTAAAATTATAATGCAGTAAATATTTAAAGTAGAAACTTGTGTTGTCCACTGACAGAGTGAGTTTTCTGAATGTTAAAATGAGTGAGTTTTCCCATCCTTAAAATAGAAATAAAAAGACTTACCTTGAAGAATTAATGTGAGATATAAATGATACAAATCATGAAAAGCTGCCTCGCGCGTATACTTTTTATGTACGGAGAAGTAGAAAACGATGATAAGATTCCATAAATTCTCAGAGGAAGTTCATCTTAGAGTAGAGATTGGGATCCTTGTTTTCTGCTCCCTCATCTTTCTACTATGCTATGCTGTTATTCATGTCTAACTCCAAATTGTTGTGTCAAAGAACACCTTTCACCATAAGGACACATTTAAATAACAGTAATATGCAAGAGGCATTCTCAGGCAGGGCTGAATCTTCATCTCTTACCTCTGTTTCCCAAGTTCCAACTCAGATCTGGAGACATTTGCTTTCTGCAGCAAGCCTAGTCCCCTCCCTGTACCTGTCAGAAAGGTGATCGGCCTAGGATTTTTATTATGACAAACTCCTTAAGTTATCTAAACAAGGCCAATATTAAAAATCTAATTTTCATTCAGTCTGCAGCCCTCCACTGGCTTAAACTGAGAACTCAAATTACTTGCCAGTGTGAGTCTCTTCATTCAGGCTAAATTAGAAAATGACTCTGGAGAATTCCTTTCATGTGTTCATAGGTGGCCTCACAGACCAAAATGAAAAAAAAAAGTCACATTTAGAAGAAATAATGACTTGTTTTTACTTCAATGCATTCTTAAAAAAAATCAGTGGTGCTGCAAGATGTTCAACTGAGGCATGTAGGTTTCAGTGAGGCAGCTAGCTCAACTGTCCACGCTGTACTTAGTTGAATTTAGGGACCCTGGAGGGAGTCATGTATACCTTTTACATTTCCACACATTTCTCTATTATCCAGCCTGATGATATTGATACCAATCAGGGTTCTTGACCTTTCCCAATCAATAGAAATTAGACTACTGGCCAGACAAGAAATACAGACAAGGCTTTACTGGGGCTCCTGCAGCCACAGGAAAACGTGAAATCAAGTAACACGTTCCCTTGCCCACTCCCCAAGATGGGGTCAGCTGGTTCCTTATGCGGGGTGAGGGTAGGGGTGTGTCCAGGAGTCAGGCCTGAGGTGTGGCTTAGAAATTTTGCCCACCCCTTAGGTAGTGTTGAGTGCAGGGGTCATGCACAGTACCCTGCTTTTGCTCTCAACACCCTGTTTCTGCTCCTGGCTCTTCAGAAGTGGCAGTTGGGATTTTTGGGTCTTTTTGTATCTTTTGTTTAGAATTTGCCCCAACTGTGCACGTTATTTTTAGTCCAACACAGTTTCTTTGTATTTTGTTGCCGGAGGAGACATTTGTCCAGGTGCAAGCACTGCAGAACTGCAGCAAAGGGTCCCAGGTCCCAGCCTGTCTCAGTATCACTTGTTGCTTAGCAAATACGATTCTTTTTCCAACTTCTGAGCTTTTGTGTATTTGGGGTACTTTTCACTTCCACTGCAGCTCTATCTATTATAAAAATTACTCTTCCTCCAAATCCACTTATAAATCTAAAATTTCCATGATGCTTTTCCCAGTTCTTCATTAGGAGAGAATTTCCCTTTCCATCCTATTTTCATTCTACTTCTAGCATATTTAGTCATCCATATAGATGAAGGAGACAGAACAAGGAAAAAAAATGGAGATAGGCTCTCCAAGTTCCTATAGGAAATATATATCTGTAAAATCAGTGATAATATTATCAAAAATTCATAAAATAAGCTCTTAAAGGTGTGAAATATGTCACCATTCTAATTTTTCAGTGACCGATTTTTTCAGTACGGTAGATAGTAACGTCCACCTCCATTTACCAGTAATCTGAATATAGACGTAATATTACCTCAGAAGAAAGCTATGTCAGTGATTCAGTCTTATAGTTTTTGTGGGTCTCTTCTTAACTTCCTACACGATAGCAAGGACTCAGAAAGAAGGAACTTAACCTTATTTATCTTCATATTTCTTATGTAAACAAACATGCACAGTGCACTGTCCATAGTACAGACCCAGCAGCTACTGGATTGAATTGAACTGAATACACCATTAGATTTCTTAATATACCCAGAGAGAAATATGACTCATTTTGTAAGAATTATGTTAGTGATGTTCTTTTTTGCCCACTCCAACCATCAAAATCCTGATTTAATAGAGGAGTACTATTTCCCTAGTTCTAGCGGTTTTAAACTTGCATCCTTTTGAAGAGGATTAAAGGATTTGTTGGAAATGACACTCTATATTGGAAATTATATGAAGTCTATGATACATAAGCATCTACAATATGTTGTGATAGTCATCTCTGGTTTTCCTCCACTGATGATAACTTAAGTAGTGTGGCTAATGGAATCGTTCTGCCTTGCACTGTATTTCTGTACTTAGAGGGCCTGGGGATTAATAATTTCCACTAGAGGCTGTTATCCCCTGCCTGCTTTCCTGGCATGTCCTCTAGTCTCAGAATTCTTGCAACTGTCCACAAAACTTAGTGTTTGCTTTGCTAAATGCAAGAACAGCTATTTCACACTGCAACTTTCTCCATCTATCCCCCAAGTGAGCATCTTATATCTATAGCCTCTTCTGGAGATACTTTTTCTGGCATACTGTGGGTATGAGAGAGGCTTTTTAAAACCTGTTTTAATGGAAAGAATCACTGCTAGCTTAGAATCCAAGTTGAAAATGGAGTCTCCAAAATGCAGAGACCTGAAGGTCAGGGCTCGTATTGTACAACCCCATTAACTACTCCCTGGGTAGCGGATACTCTGGAGTAGCACATACCTCACCCCCTTGATGAAGGCCTTAGGGAAACATTGTTTTTAAAAGAAAGCAGGCTCTGGGCAAGGATTAAAAGCAGTCTCATAACATAAGTGCTAAAATTCAGGCTTTCAAGCCTCATTGCTCTCAGATATAGTGACACTGCTGATAGAGGAAATTTTGCGGTCTGACTATAGTTTTGCACTCAGACTTTTTTTTTTAACTTAACTCCAGACTTAATATTTTGTGGTCTTGCCTCTGTTTGATGAGGCTACTGCCTCATGATATATATTTTGCCCTTTGGTTGAGGATCTCCTACTGGCAAAGAGAGATCTTTTAGGCCTTGAATTTAAATTGTGCTTGCTCTTCTCAGATGAGTCACTTCAACCACCAATCCTCATAACAAGACATGATTTGCTATCCCCTCCATTCTGGGCCTAAACTTTGGATCAAGTTGAGAATGTATCTTGCTTAATTCCTACTAACAACCATGAAAGACTGGGAGAATAAGCTTCATGAAAGCAGAGTCAATGTCTGTTTTGTTTATTGCTATATCACCAATGCCAAGCACAGTTTCTGGTTTGTACTATACTAAGTACTTAAATGCATCTATGCAAATTAATGGATAGATTAACACATCAATGACAGTTTTATGTTTCATCAAGATATTTAATCATCTGCTCATTTTTGTAAATGTGATTTTTAGATTGTACTTCCATAGAAATTAATAGGTAATAAAAACTAACCTCTATTGAGCATTTATTAAGCACTGTTCTAAGCACTATATACATATTAACTCATTTAATCTGTATCAGTAAGGTACATGTTACTACTACTTCATTTTACAGATGATGAAACTGCGGCTCAGAGAGGTAAGTAAAGTCAAACAGCTGGTATGAGGCAAAGCCTGGATTCAATCATAGATGGTCTTGCTTCAGAACCCTCGCAGGATCTCTGAATTTTGAAATCTGGTTTGCTAAGTACTAGGAGCGTGACCATTTGGAATTTCATTTACCTCTTACTTCCATCATCTGTAAAATGGGACAAATATTTGTATCCACCCAATAGTGTCTTGTGATCAATAACAAAGATGCTACATAGAAAGTGCTTAGAATAGCTTCCTGGCAAACAGAAAGTGCTCAATAAAGATAAGTGATTAGTATTATCATAATAAAACATTTACATAATTGTTATCTGGATGTGCATTCATTTAACTAAACTTGTACCTGACTTTACCAAATGGAGAAGATTTAAAGCATAAGAAATGTATGCAAAAGGTCATAGCATAGCATATTCATGGAATGGTAAAACATTCTGAGTGTCCTTTCTATTCTTTTCTTACTAATAAGTTGGAAGTTATTTTCTAGGTAACAAGTAATCACAGAGGTTTTCCAGGATGATTATTCTGAAATATGGGCTGTAGTAGGGAAAGAATCATTATGGTAAGGACAGTTAGGAAGTGTATAATACCTCACAGTCCCAATAAGATATTTACTAAGCACGTAATTGACATGTAGGGAAGGCCCTTGGTGGAGGTGATCAATTAAAAGACCTATACGGGGCTTCTCTGGTGGCGCAGTGGCTGGGAGTCCGCCTGCTATTGCAGGGGACACGGGTTCGTGCCCCGGTCCGGGAAGATCCCACACGCCGCGGAGCGGCTTGGCCCGTGAGCCGTGGCCGCTGAGCCTGCGCGTCCGAAGCCTGTGCTCCACAACGGGAGAGGCCACAACAGTGAGAGGCCCGCGTACCGCAAAAAAATAAAAAATAAAAATAAAAGACCTATATGGACAAATCCTCACTTTGCCAATCTTAGTTTAAGTGGCAACATTTTCATCTTTATCAAATATATTCAAAATCCGTAATAAAGTATATGTCTTTTTTTGATCAACAGTCACGAACATCTGTCATTCTATGTTGTAATGCAACAATGTGGAATTCAAAATTATGTTTCAAAATATTAAATGTTACACTTGTTTAAAACTATAGTTTATCAATCCAATTCACTTCTAAAATATCACAGCAGCTAGATCATCTTACACTAAATGGGAACTGATTTGACTATAATGCCGACTCAAAATCATGGTAAATTAAGGGTAAAGTTAATTGACATAAATTACAGGCAGTGTGGGAAAATCAAGTATCTTCATTTTAACAGTTTACCTCATTTCCCAGGAATTTAATCTTTCTTGTCTCTTATACATTGCCTCATGGGAATATGTGCTCCTTAAAAGTCCTGCTAAGAAATCAAATATCTCCATTAATCAGCACATGATGATAAATCAAAGATACATAGGATTTTAAGATGTTTTAGCTCCTTTCCATATATGCAGTGAGAACTTTGTTTAAACATAGTTCCAAGTGGATTGCCAATCATTTTAAAAAGAAAGTAAAGTAAAACCAAACAACCCCCAAATTCCTTGATGCAGAAACTCAAAAACTCTGTCTTCATTGTCCAAAGTCTTGGTATGATACTAGTTTTTATGCAAAAATTCTTTCCCTTCTGCAAGAGTTTTCTGCATCCAGCTGTTCAAATCCTATCTTTCAAGATCTACCTCTTTACTGAAGCCTTCGTTGAAATCCTCCATCCATCATAATTTTCTCCTTAGAGTGGTAATTTTTATTTTCCTTGCCAATTATTTATTTCCCTCATACTAGCATCTTAATTTTCCGCCATTGCATGAGGTCTTAGCAGGTTTCTTAATGCCTGACCTGCTTTATCTAAGGAGTGAGCACGCACACAAACTAGGCGGACCAGACTCTCTCTTCCAGGATTTTAATTATTCAGTGGAGTGACCCAAAGACCGATGCTTAGAGTTGACTGACTTACTAAAGTGATGCTGTAGAGAGTATGGCCATTAATTTCCCCCACCTAGACTATCAGGGCTGTCCTGCTCTCTGTTTTGAAAACAATTTTTTCCCCCTCCAGCTTTCTAATACATACACCTTCCAACTGATTTTGCTTAAGATAACCACAGTCTGATCCCATTTGATTAACAAAGAAAAACAACTCTGTATATTAGGTAACTTTTATGGGAGCCCTATATTAGAATTTAGTTACATATTTATAAGTGTTTTCACTAATTTTTTTCACTAATGTATTAGTCTTATATGTATATAATATTGTAAACTCCTTCAGGATTAGAATTATGTAGTATACCTTGTTTTCACAGCACCCCTCAACTAAGCACTGGGCAGTTCTTAATAATAACTGTTAAAATGTGCCCAGTTTTCAATAATCGTTTACAGTTTTCAAGTTAGTTCATAAAATCAACTTATTTTTATATCCACTGTGTGGACTTTCCAAGACAGATATTATCATCATGCCTAAAGGCAGCATTGCCAATAGGAAAGAACATGGGCAGAGAGAGGTTTGAAACCTACTCTACCATTTAGGGGCTCTTGTCTGCTGGGAAATGCTATACAATGTCTCTGTAGTCTGTCTCCTCTTCTGTTAAAGAATTTGAAAAAGAATATATACATGTATATGTATAAATGACTCAGTTTGCTATACAACTGAAACTAACACAACATTGTTAATCAACTATACTCCAGTATAAAATAATAAGCTAAAAAAAGAGATCACACAAACTCTACAAAAAAAAAAGAATAAATAGATAACTTCTACCTTAAATTGTGATGCTACTCTGCTACTATATAATGATGTAAAGGGAGTATTACAAAATTGGTACTAGGATTTAATAAATGTTGATTATTTTATAATCATTTTATAAATAAAGAAAATGAAGCACACAATTTTTAAATGTGTTTTGCCTGTTCACATGGTCAGTAAGTGGCTGAGTATCGAGGAGACTTGGTACTGTGTGTCCCTGACTACTGGGCAGCCCATTACGGCAAGAATCTGCTTTCTCATTACTTACTGATCTATGGCTGTCTTTACTTCTCAAAATTAAATAAATATCCTGCCCTTTGCCTACCTCTATGGATCTAATCTCCTAAGTTTTAATTTTTTAAATTAAGTAGCTAAAAATAGAATAAACTTAAGTGTTTAAACAGTTGAAAATCAGTCATTTGTACAAACATGATGCCATAGCCCATTAAAACAAACAAAAATAATTAGACGTGTTTTATCATGATCACCCTTCAATATTAATAGATATTTTGGCTTTAAACTTGTATTACTCACTAATTAACAAAACAATAAATAAATGAGAATCTTCAGTGGAGATCTAAAAGAGGTACAGGCTTCCAAATAGTACAATTCAATTTTCATTCCTTTGGGAGGTAAAGGGATTTGGTTGATTGCTTTTGCAGCTGGCACTTTGTAATACTTTATTCCCGAATCCCTAAGCTTTGGGCGCACTATGCAATGACTACAATAGGAGGCTTTCCGAGCTGTGGCACACAAACTGCATATCTGTCCTTTTGTACATGAAGCTGGCCTCGGTTGGTATAAGTGCATCTTCATCTTGCTGCTCATCACAGGAGCCACCCCTTTTTAGTCAACCCCAAATCACAGCACCATTTGTACATATAATAGAAACTTATTCTACTATAACAGATGTATTAGTTTTGAGCTGTACATGACATGTATGATATTTCCTCAGTTCTTAATATTTCATCCTTTTCAGGGCTAATTGGGCAAAAAGTTCCTAGGATTGTCTTTAAATTAGTGAGAGGAGAAAAAAGTGAAAAATAAAATTTTTTCATTGGAAAGTTAAAAAAAACTTTTCACAGGAAAGTTAAGCTGTAACAAATTTGATTTTCAGATGATCAAACTGAAATAAAGTTGAATTTACAAGGTTGAGTATTTTTCAATCTTACCATAGTGGGGGAATTTTCCCTCTAACTTTAACAAGGACTTGCTTCTTTAATTTTAAATTGCTTATCTTTAATATAATTGTTAAAATTTAATAGTTTAAAGCTTTAATTCATTACTAACGCTATAAACATTCATTGAATACCTATTATGTGTTTGGTGCTATACTGTCTAAAAAGAACAATTCACTTATCTCTCTTTTTATTCATTTTAAAAATATTCATTGAGTACATTTAGAAACCTAGGGAATGACGAAGAGCTTAGTAGGTTTTTCTAAGGTTTCTGACCCAGAAGAGAATCTCTGAGTTGGCCTTAAGAATAGCCTCAGAGATATGATAAGTTCTGACGGATGGACGAGATGAGGGAATCTTAACTTTAGAATTTTCATCATACACACATCAAATGTAATATATTTCGAGAGGGCACAATAAAAACTATTATGTCATAAATATACCATTTGTCTTTTCCTTATTGCCATATAGTTGTCAGACTTATATGAATAAGAATATAAGATGATTTTGTGGTTCTCCAATAAGTAAATTCATTGACTAAGTGTAGCTCCATAAATTTAATATTTTAGGAGATTTTTCCTTTACCTAGACTCATCTTTTACTCAAGATTTTTCCCTGATTTCAACTAAAATTTTAGATGGTAATCTTAACTAGAAGTTTTTGCATTTGCCTCTACTTAATTTATGTTCTCCATATATTTGGTAATAGTAAGTGACAGTTACATTATGTGATTGTCTTTGAAAGACATAGGCACAACTTTATTGGGTTTACAAATAACTTACTTTACAATATTGGACCAAAAAAAGTCACACACATACTAGAGTTAACACAGTGAATTGCCATTACTCTTGCCTCAAGCAATCACATACACTTGCACTCATAATATGGATGTCAGATGATATGCTGTGTTTTCTGAGGCTGATACAATTTGCCTGTTAGCCCTCCCATGAACTGCAGGGCTTCAAATGTTTTGAGATGAGGTCACAGCAATTTCCTTGATCTTTCAGTGTTTTACTAAATAATTTACTAGAGTAACCTTCCAGTAAGGATTCCTAGGGGAAAAACTCCTCATAAAACTCACTGAATTAACCACTTACTTGCTTCTAAAATATCTACTCTGGACAAATGAGTCACTGATATATAGGACAATGCTGGTAATATACTGTGCTCTCCTCAAAATCTTGAGAACTAATTCATTAAAAACAGATTATTAAACAAGAGAGAGAACTGAACTAAGGGAAGACTTGCAGCTGGACTGTCATCTCCAAAATCACTTATTAAAATATTTGTCTGAAGACCAAACTAGTATTAACTCTTCAAGATATAGTTCTATTGAACCCTCCTTTTATCTTCTTCCTTTCACCTGTCAGATGACTTACTCTTTTGTGTCACTACTGGGCACATTATATTTTTTGTCTAAAGTAATATTTGGTTTTTTTCCTAAACATCTTTATTGGAGTATAATTGCTTTACAGTGGTGTGTTAGTTTCTGCTTTATAACAAAGTGAATCAGTTATACATATACATATGTTTCCATATCTCTTCCCTCTTGCATCTCCCTCCCTCCCACCCTCCCTACCCCACCCTTCTAGGTGGTCACAAAGCATTGAGATGATCTCCCTGTGCTATGAGGCTGCTTCCCACTAGCTGGCTATTTTACATTTGGTATTGTATATATGTCCATGCCACTCTCTCACTTTGTCACAGTTTACCCTCCCCCCTCCATATCCTCAAGTCCATTCTCTAGTAGGTCTGTATCTTTATTCCTGTCTTGCCCCTAGTTTCTTCATGACCTTTTTTTTTTTTTTCCTTAGATTCCATATATATGTGTTAGCATACAGTATTTGTTTTTCTCTTTCTGACTTACTTCACTCTGTATGACAGACTCTAGGTCTATCCACCTCACTACAAATAACTCAATTTCGTTTCTTTTGATGGCTGAGTAATATTCCATTGTATATATGTGCCACATCTTCTTTATCCATTCATCTGTTAATGGACACTTAGGTTGCTTCCATGTCCTGGCTTTTGTAAACAGAGCTGCAAGGAACATTTTGGTACATGATTCTTTATGAATTAATGGTTTCCTCAGGGTATATGCCCAGTAGTGGGATTGCTGGGTCATATGGTAGTTCTATTTTTAGTTTTTTAAGGAACCTCCATATTGTTCTCCATAGTGACTGTATCAATTTACATTCCCACCAACAGTGCAAGAGTGTTCCCTTTTCTCCACACCCTCTCCAGCATTTATCGTTTCTAGATTTTTTGATGATGGCCATTCTGACCGGTGTGAGATGGTATCTCATTGTAGTTTTGATTTGCATTTCTCTAATGATTAATGATGTTGAGCATCCTTTCATGTGTTTGTTGGCAATCTGTATATCTTCTTTGGAGAAATGTCTATTTAGGTCTTCTGCCCATTTTTGGATTGGGTTGTTTGTTTTCTTGATATTGAGCTGCAAGAGCTGCTTGTAAATTTTGGAGGTTAATCCTTTGTCAGTTGCTTCATTTACAAATATTTTCTCCCATTCTGAGGGCTGTTTTTTCATCTTGTTTATGGTTTCCTTTGCTGTGCAGAAGTTTAAGTTTCATTAGGTCCCATTTGTTTATTTTTGTTTTTATTTCCATTTCTCTAGGAGGTGGGTCAAAAAGGATCTTGCTGTGATTTATGTCATAGAATGTTCTGCCTATGTTTTCATCTAAGAGTTTGATAGTGTCTGGCCTTACATTTAGGTCTTCAATCCATTTTGAGTTTATTTTTGTGTATGGTGTTAGAGAGTGTTCTAATTTCATACTTTTACATGTACCTGTCCAGTTTTCCCAGCACCACTTATTGAAGAGGCTGTCTTTTCTCCACTGTATATTCTTGCCTCCTTTATCAAAGATAAGGTGACCATATGTGTGTGGGTTTATCCCTGGGCTTCTTATCCTGTTCCATTGATCTATATTTCTGTTTTTGTGCCAGTACCATACTGTCTTGATTACTGTAGCTTTGTAGTATTGTCTGAAGTCAGGGAGCCTGATTCCTCCAGCTCCATTTTTCTTTCTCAAGATTGCTTTGGCTATTCGGGGTCTTTTGCATTTCCATAAAGATTGTGAAATTTTTTGTTCTAGTTCTGTGAAAAATGCCATTGGTAGTTTAATAGGGGTTGTATTGAATCTGTAGATTGCTTTGGGTAGTATAGTCATTTTCACAATGTTGATTCTTCCAGCCTAAGAACATGGTATATCTCTCCATCTGTTTGTATCATCTTTAATTTCTTTTAAGACTATTTTTCTTGAAGTTTATTGTCTGTTAATAATTTACCAATAGATACACCGACTTTCTTTGCTTCATGCTTCCATGCCTCTCATTTTTCTACCCATTGAGTTTTACCATTTATATTTAAAATGAGTTTCCTATAAATACCATAGAGGTTGGAGCTTGCACTTGTTCAATATTATAATCTGTCTTTTAATTGGAGTCTTAGTTGCTTACATTTAAATAATTACTGATATGGTTCTGTTTTACATCAACCATCTCAGTGTTTTGTTTCAATACATCTCATATGGTTTATTTGTTCTTTATTCTTCCTTTTATGCATTCTTTTGGGTAAATTGAACATTTTATGTTCTATTAATTCCCCTCTATTGACTTTTTAGCTATAGCCATTTTTAAACGACTGCTTTAAATATTACAATATATATCTTTAAGGCATTACAGTCTATATTCGAATAGTATACTACTTCACTGACAATGTAAGAGCCTTACAACACTGCAATTCTATAATTCTTTTCTTTGTGCTCTTGTTGGCATATATTTTGCTTATACATATGCTCTGAACTCCAAAATATATTATTTTTGTCACTTTAAATAATTAATATGCTTTTAAAAATTTAAATTATGTGTAATGAAAAATAAAGACAAAGACATCAATTAACCCAGATATTTACCTCTTTTTGTCATTTTTAATTGCTTCCTGCTGATACTGACTTTTATATGATACCATTTCACTTCAGATTCAAGAACATCTTTTTAGCATTTTTCACAGTTTATATGTATTGAAAACAAACCCTTTCAGTTTTGTTTTTTTTGTTGTTGTTTGTTTGTTTTTTGGTATGTGGGCCTCTCACTGCTGTGGCCTCTCCCGTTGCAGAGCACAGGCTCTGGATGCACAGGCTCAGCGGCCATGGCTCACGGGCCCAGCTGCTCCGTGGCATGTGGGATCTTCCCAGACCAGGGCACTAACCCGCGTCCCCTGCATCAGCAGGCAGACTCTCAACCACTGCGCCACCAGGGAAGCCCCTTTCAGTTTTTATTCTGTCTCAAATGTTATTTCACCTTGATTTTTGAAGAATATATTTATAGGGTACAGAACTCGAAGTCTCAGGTTTTTATGAACTAAATGTTCCCCCCCTCATATGTTAAAGCCCTAAGTCCCAATGTGATTGTATTTGGACATGTGGCCTTTGGGAGGTAATTACAGTTAGATTAGGTAATGGTGGGATTAGTGGAGAGAGAAGGAGAGATTTGTGTACTTCTACATTGAGGAAGAGGCATGTGAGGACATAGTGAGAAGTCAGCTCTCTGCAAGTCAGGAACAAAATCAGCCAGCAATTTGATCTTGGGGTTCCCAGCTTCCAGAATTGTGAGCGATAAATCTGATGCTTAATCCACCATCTGCAGTATTTTGCTATGGCAGCCTAAGAGAACTAATACAGATTTAGTTACTAAGAAATGGGATTCTACTGTAATGAATACCTAAATATATAAGCAGCTTTGGAACTGGGTAATGGGTAGAAGCTGGAAGATTTTTGAGGTACATGCTACAAACTTGAATATGAAGGGTAATTCTGGTGAAGTCTTTTGCATGTGGATATTTGGTTTCCTCAAGACCAGTTATTGAAGATACTATAAAGAGGATTATTCTTGAGGCTTGAGATCGGATGGATTTGCCTAGCTAGTTTTTGGACTTGTTTGGGACCTGTCACCCTTTCCTTCTTATCTATTTTTCCCACTTGAAATAGGAATGTCTATCCTATGCCCATCCCAGCATTGCATTTTGGAAACACATAACTTATCTAGTTTTACAGGTTCACAGCTGGAGAGGAATTTTGCCTTAGAATGAACTGTACCTCAGGTTTCACCATGCCTGATTTAGATGATATTTAGATGAAACTTTGACTTCAGAGTTTAGAGTTGATGCTGGAATGAGTTAAGATTTTGGTGGCTGTTGGGATACAATGAATGTATTTGCATGTGAGAAGGACATGAATTTTGTGAAGCTGGGTGAAGAATGGACTAACTGTTTGTATCTCTCAAAATTCATATGTTGAGGCCTTTACCACCAATGTGATGATATTTGGACATGTGGTCTTTGGGAGGAAATAAAGGTTAGATTAGGTCATGAAGGTGGAGCTTTCATATGGGATTAATGGCCTCAAAATAAGAGTAAGAGAGAGATCACTCTCTCTGCATACATGCACCTAGGAAAGGCCGCGTGAGCACATAGCAAGAAAGCAGCTTTCTGCAAGCCAGGATGAAAAGTCTCACCAGGAATTGAATGAACCTTCACCTTGATCCTGGACTTCTTAGCTTCCAAAACTGTAAGAAATAAATCTCTGTTGCTTTAGCCATCCAATTTATAGTAATTTGTTACAGCAGCCCAAATAGACTAATACACAGGTTTTACTTTCTTCTTTAAGCACTTGAAAGATGTCTTTCAATTGTCCTCAAGCCTCTTGTTTCTGATAAGTTAGCCATGATTTGTATAGTTGGTCCCCTATTGGTATGCTTCTTTTGAATTTTCTCTTTTACTTTGGTTTTCAGTACCTTGGCCACAATGTACCTGAGTGAGTTTTTTTCCCTTTTGTTTTGTTTTTGTTTTTTTGGTATTTATTTATTTATTTATTTATTTTTTTGCCTGATTTCCTGAGTATGAAGTTAACATCTTTCAGCAATTTTGGAATGTTCTCAGTCATTATATCTTAAAGCATTTTGCCTTCCTCTTTCACATTCTTTTCTTCTGTTACTCCAATTGACATAAGATAGATCTGTTTATATTTGTCATTCATTTTGTCAAATGGCTCCTCGGTGACTTCAGTATCTTAAATGGTTGACTGAATAGAGACTCGGAATTTCAGATGATGCGAAAGACAATTACCATATAAACTCTTCATTCTTCCAAACACAATTCAAATTTCTTTTAAACTATTTCTAAAAGTGAAGCTGCTAGGCATTTTGCTCAATTAAAACAAGAAATAAACCATCGCTTAAGAAAATGTAGCAACTATTCTGCAATCCTTTGATTAAATAAAATGCTGAAGTTTATCACTAACTCAGAACTAAATAATGCAAAAATGATAATCAAAGAAGTCTATGTTGTAGGGTTTTTTTCCATTGATGATAGTTTAATTTTCTTATGCAATTTAATTGCAATGCCTTTCCTTTCCCACAGTCACTACAGTATGAAGCAACTGGCAACTGATAAGTTGAAAAGAATAAAAAAAGGACAATGATAAAACCATCTATAATATTTACATTTAGTTTGCCTTTGAAAGTTTAGTAGTCAGACACAAGGTGCTTATCTTATTCCACTGTATGACTTACTTGTCTGTTGAATACTTTGTATTCATCTCTATGCTACAATTACCTTAACCTCACTTCACAGCTGTCATGTCATTCTGGTACTTATCTGTATTTCTACACTCTGAGAAAAGTCTTATCACTTATCTCTTCAGATATTCCATTCAAGTCTATATCTTAACCTTTCATTATATTTCATGTACCATAAAACTTTCTACTTTTATAACAGACCAACATTAAGGCATCACTTTTTTTTTAATGCTACAATTTCCATGTATATACTTGTTTTTTTAAAATGATTGATAGCTTTATGAACTGACATTTCTTGTAAGGTCTACTGCTGTCAACTTATACAACCCTTTTTTAAGTGAGGTATTTAATGTATTAGAGAAATAGCAATACAGGTAATAATAAACAATAAAAATCTATTTTGTTAAGGTCTACTCATCTCAGAATCATAAATAATATAGTATCAATTAAAATATTTTCAAATATTTTATCTCTCTGAAGAATTGCAGAACTTACTTTATTTTATATTCCAGTATATCTCCCTGAGGCAAAAGACCACTATTTCACATGGAACCCAATCATTAAGAACAGAAGAAATAACATATTTAACTTATAATAGTTACATGGTCCTACATGAATAGTGTTGCAGATACATTGGCCAGTGAAAATTTTTCATGTTTACAGTCAAAAACATACAGGTTGTTAATTATAATAGAAGAATTGCATTAATTCATAAAAGACTTTACAAATAGGATACATAAATGGCAAAATGAAGGAGAGAGAATAAGTGTGTGCATGCGTGTGTGGCAGAGGTGAAGTGGATAAAGTGAAAGGGGGATTTAATGACCACCTAGAATGAGTACTAGAGTCTTAGAGCTAATCCATCATTTCAGAGAACAAAATAAAACAAAAAAATACAAACCAATAAGCAAGCAACTATTGATTCTGTCAATGCTATCATCATAAAAAAATGATAATTTATCAGTTTTACAATCTAGATATTATGCCTATTAAAGCCAGGTATTCCTGAGACCATATTTTACAACCAGCAAAATGTCTTCTTTTTACGTTTATCACTGATATATGGGAGCTTTCACTTATAAATGTCTGGGTTATCTGATGGGAAATTGAACCAGCATCTTAAATTTTCACTACCTGATGTTATGGCTCAGTGTCACTCTAAATCAATGGTGTTGTTGATGGCTACAAAATAAAACTATCAATCCAACACCATAGTTTGTGACCTCACTTGCTCTCTTTTCTTATTGGAAATTTTTCACCCAAATTAAGTAAAATAAACTTTTTATATTGGAGTGAGTGCTTGCCCTGTGATTCTTGATATAAAGAATATAATATAAAACAAAATATAATATTATTCCTATAATACAAAGGTTGACTGAAATATATTTTCAGGGCTTCCCTGGTGGCACAGTGGTTGAGAATCTGCCTGCTAATGCAGGGAACACAGGTTCGAGCCCTGGTCTGAGAACACAGGTTGGAGCCCTGGTCTGGGAGGATCCCACATGCCGCGGAACAACTAGGCCCGTGAGCCACAACTACTGAGCCTGCGCGTCTGGAGCCTGTGCTCCATAACAAGAGAGGCCGCGATAGTGAGAGGCCCGCGCACCACGATGAAGAGTGGCCCCCGCTTGCCACAACTAGAGAAAGCCCTCGCACAGAAACGAAGACCCAACACAGCAAAAATAAATAAACTCCTACCCCCAACATCTTCTTAAAAAAAAAAGAAATATATTTTCAAAACCATAATTAAGTTTGTTACCTATATTAGTTTTGTGAAGTTATTGAGCACTTCATGAATAATTCAGTTAATGGAATTTCCTACATCTAACTTGTGTTCTGTCTTTTTAAAAACTATTCTTAAATGTATAAAGACTAGAAAGAACTTTTCTACCCTAGAAAAAAGAACCAAAACTTTCTTGCTCCCTCAGTATTATTCCATCTGTCTTTTTACTAGCAAACTTCTTTTAAAAATAAGCTATATTTACTCCTTTCCTTCTAATAATTTAGCTCAAATTAGCACTATCAGAAATTCAACACAATTGCTATTAGTAAAATCTAGCTGCAGAATAATCTTTTTCTCATACTTCATTTTCTTTGATAACATTTAAAAACTTCTTTCCCTATCTTTGTATGGTATTGAATAGGGTAGTTCTCTTTTATTACTCTTGCTTTTGTCTATTGCAGAGGCTTTCCTTAATTTTCAATGTAAAATAATCCCCAAGCTTCATACTCACTACTTTCACTCCTATAAAATTTAAATACTTTTAAAAATAAAATTATTTAAATGATCACCACATTACATCTGTCCATTAAATACACATCCAGTCCAGAGCTCTTTCCTGAGTCACAGTCCGCTTGCCAGTCACTGAAGGAACCTCTCAAGTCAAATGCCTTTCATCACCTCAAGTTTAATATAACTAAAATTTAATTTATCTCCATTTCAAAATCATACTCCTTCCAGTTTCCTGATTTCCTCTAATGCTACAGTAATTTCTAATGCTTTACCCAAGGCTAAAAGAATCAAGGTCATGCTCCAGTCTCTCAACATCTGCCTACTCTGTCTTAACAGTTTTCCTCTCATGATCCATTTTTTAAATCTTTTCATTACCTTTAACTACTTCAGAGTCTTATCAACCCAAAACTAGATCGTTGTCAATGTTAGCCCATTCAAAAACATTCAGTAGCTACCATTCAAAAACATTCAGTAGCTACATATTATCTACCAAAGCTTACAAATGTTATTGTGTGGCAGGCAAAATCCTCTAAAATGTGTCTCCCACATTATTTTCCCAGCCTATCTCCCAGAGTTTTCCTTATGCAACCCAAGTCCAAATAATTAAATGACGTTCAAATGAGGAAATTTTTCTATGTACATTATCTGTATTCCATCATCCTTGGGAAATGACATTCCGCTTATCCTTCATTTTCACATATTCAAGTTGAATCTATAATTAAAGGCCTAGGACAAATATTGTTTCCTCCTCTATGCCTAAGTGATGCCATTCTTACCTCCTTAACCCACCAGCTTGAACTAATAGTATTATCTTGTGGACTATGCTTAAAGGCCATCTGCCTTGAATATGTTATGTAGACCGCTTAATGACATTCTGCCATCAGTATATTACTGATGCATTATATTTCCAGTTGGACTTAAGAATAGCCCATAATATTTGTATCTGCTCACAACTTACCACACTTAGTGTGGGGTTTCAAATATTTATTGAATGAATAACTCAATTAACTGAAATTCCTTGTGTTAATTTTATGTGTCAACTTCACTGGGCCACAGAGTACCCAGATATTTGTTCAGACATTATCCCAGGTGTGCCTGTGACGGTGTTTGTTTCTGGATGAGATTAATTTTTGTATTGGTAGACAGAGTAAAGTAGATTGCCTTCCCTAATATGGGTTGACCTTACTTAATCAGCTGAAGACTTGAATAGGAAAAAAAGCTGAGTAAGAGGGAATTCCTCCTGCCTGACTATTTGATCTGGGGTATCAGTCTTTTCTTGCCTCTAGACTAAAAGGAAAAGGCAGCACTTTCTGGATCTTGAGGCTGCTGGCTTTCAGACTGGATCTTACCATCAGCCCTCTGGGGTCTTCAGATAATGACATTTTTCAGCTTCCATAATCATGTGCCCCAATTCCTTATAATAAATCAATCTCCCTATCTCTATCTCTCTGTCTTATTGATCTGTTTCTTTGGAGAACTCTGACTAATACATTCATATATTACTTCTTTCCAGTTTTATTGAGATAAAATTGACATATAACACTGTGTTAGGTTAAGGTGTACAGCATAATTATTTGATATATGTATATATTGCAGTGATTACCACGATATGTTTAGTTAATAGCATCATCTCACATCGTTACAATTTTTCTTTCTTGTGGCAAGAACCTTTAGGATCTACTCTCTTAGCAACTTTCAAATATACAATACAGTACTGCTAACTGTCAGAATCATACTTCAGAGCAATTTTGGAAAAAACTGAGAGATCTTAAAATTAGGAAGTAGTTTTTCTTTATCAGAAACTAGCTATTTATTGTGCTTTTGAAAAAATTTTATTGCTCAGTTACTTGATGCTTCACTGTAAAATGGTTTCAATTACAATTAAGTCACTCAAACAGATAAAGCACTTAAAAGTTGTCAAATATTAATAATTGTTATTAAGGGAGAACATACTATTTAATAAAGCAAATTGGCTTTTTAAAACTTCAGCATGTTATTATCAAAAAAGGAAGGATATAATACGAAGTATTTTCTTTTGCTTAATGTCACTTTTGAATTCTATGAAATTCAATTACACTTCATGGCCACTTTTATTCAACATGTATATTTTTCTTCTTTGTTTTATCCACCAAGCACATCATCCAAATAAAGAGTCACATAATAGATATTCTTTCTTTACGGAACATTGTTACGTACAATACTCTTTTCTCCAGAGCACTCCTTCCTTAGCCAATGGAGTATCATCTTACTCCATTCTGTGAATCCTTACACATAAGGTTCGTTTGGGCAACAACGGGTATGGGTGTGGATTTGATTTTCCCTTGCCACCTAATTCACTCCCTTGAAAGGAAGCCATTTTATTTTCTAAAGGAATGTGTAGTAAAACATTCAGATGACAAGAGGTGAATCCAGTGTAAAAATGTGCTAGCTGTATCAGAAAATGTCTTGATTACTGAGGAAAAAGAAAGCAACAGTCTATAAAGGTCTTATCTAAAACAGTGCTTCTCAAACTTTTTGGACTAGAGATCCCAGAAGCAAAGCAAAGGCCCCCGGTGCCCAACTTCACTGCCCATTCCTAATTTTTTAGGAAGAGAGGAGAGGAGAGTATCATATATCTGGTTGGTTATAGTAATTAGAGACCTTTTTTCCACAAAAAAATTGGAGAAGAAAAACTTAATATATACCTACTATATTAATAAGGGTATGATATTGTGGGTCCATAATAGGGGATTGGATATATGTGTTTGAAAAACGATTACATATTTTTCTCAAGATCTAGTTATTTTTATAAGTTAAAATGCTGTTGGAGCATGCATATGCCTGTCACTAAACACTACTGTACTCAAAATACTTAAAATGGATAACTATAAAGGAAATTAAGCTAATAATAATTTACTTTCAACAATAGAAAAATGATAGCCGTGGGAGCAATGACTAACCCCACTCCCCATGTACTTATTTACAAGTATCTTTAATACAAATTGCAATAGTTGCATGTGCAGCAGAAATTTTGCCATATTAACTAGTATGATGTGTAGCAGATTTCTTCATAGAAAACAGAGTTAAAATCCTCAGTACGATATGGAAATATGTTAATTTAAATTTTCTATATGAAACCTCTTTTTCAGTATAAATAATATGGGGACTGACTGATGAATTTTTGTTTGTTTGTTTGTTTGTTTGTTTGTTTTTTGCTGTACAGGGGCCTCTCACTGTTGTGGCCTCTCCCATTGCGGAGCACAGGCTCCGGACGTGCAGGCTCAGCGGCCGTGGCTCACGGGTCCAGCCGCTCCGCAGCATGTGGGATCTTCCTGGACCAGGGCACGAACCGGTGTCCCCTGCATCGGCAGGCGGACTCTCAACCACTGCGTCACCAGGGAAGCCCTGACTGGTGATTTTTTAACTACATATATTTAAATTCTTCTTTGCAAGCAATCTCAGCTTCACTATTTTGACTTTAAATTATTTTTTCACAAATAATTTTGAAAAGATAAGAATGAAAGAACTCAATCAAAGTTACTAAAGTGTGTCTCCATATTATTCTCTTCCAATAAGTGATTTGTCAATGATTGCAAGATGGACTACAAATCTTCTATTATCAATTAGTACCCTGAGCAGAGTTTTACATAAACACCAGGAACAAAAATTAAGTGGTGTATGTGGCAGATGTGCATTATTTTATTTTTTTAAGATTGCAAAATTTAGAATATTTATAAAATAAATCATGGAGCTAAGATAATAAAGTACTTATAAATTATTATTAGGCTTACTGTTCATGCTCAGTAAAATATATCAATCAATACAATAAAAAATAAGGTACCAGAAGGTGAAGCTCTCCCTTCAAAACCATTTCCTCTTTTCTTTCTTTTTTTTTTTGTCTAAATATTCATTTAACCAAATTCTTGTTCTCACTGACCATTTCTCCTGGATCCTGCATTATCAGCAATGTGGTTGTCAAATAACTTGAGCTAAAGAAAGATTCCTCACCCATATAATACCCAGCTTTCATTTAACTATTTAAAGAAAAGATTTCCAGACATTTTGTGCCAAATATATAACTGTGGATAAATTACTAACTTTGTCCAATGGGCTTCTTATGTTTCCCCTCAAAACAAAATATACTAGTATGGAAAACATTTTTTTTTAAACTTCCATAAAAGTATAAATTTCTTTCAATTAGGATTATACATAATATATAGACTTTTATAGACTATATTACTTGGGAAAAGGAGTTAGAGTAATGACCTATGATCTAATCTTTCCCTTTATTAAAGACATCCCCAGAAAAAAAAAGGAAAGCAGGAAACCCAGTCTAATCTTATTGTCATCTGAATCTTTGGGTTAAAAAAAAATATGATTAGATTTGCTAGAAGGAAGAGATCTGATTTCTGAAATGCCGTGAGAATTAAGATTATTTATATAATAAATAGAACTGTGCACCTATAAGGCCTGGTCTCAGGAAGAATATTACATAAGTTATGAAACCCTCATGTTATAAAATGAACACATTTTATAATTTAAGTTTTCCCCACTGTTTTAAGGACCCCCAAAACCTCCCTCTGGTACCTCATTCTCTTGAGCCAGAGTGGCAGATCCAACATGAGAAGAGGGGACCTAGAGAACAGCCTTGATACCCTAGAACATTTTCTGCTTCCTCTGAGCTTCCGTGTTAGTCTGATTTGACAATCTGATCCTGTTTGTCAATTCAGTACCTTCCCTGGAGAATAAATGTCTTTGATGAGGCAAAGATAGGTTACTTCCTGATATTACTTACCCTGTGAACATGAAGAAACAAAGTGTACACTTAAAAACAAACTTAAAATTTAGAGACATTTTTGAGAGTTCTCAACAGATTTAACCTTCGGGGATAATTTAAATTTATTAGTAAGTTTCCATCTCTGTTATTTGTTCTTCATAAAGGCCGTAATCAAAGGAGAAGTATTCCATAAAAATCCTATTGGCTTGCTATCACATGAATAGCATGCATTACATTTCTAGAGTTCATACATCCCGTGGTATATATTTATCACCATAGATGAACAGAGTTTAGTGTACAGAGACATAATTTAAAGTGATGCCTGAAGTATTTACTTTAAAGCTTACCAGTCCTGGATATAGTTCTAAAAACATGTTTACCCAAGGTATATACTTATACAATATGACTTTGTTGATGAGAATTTCTGTAAATTCTATAAACATTTCTTATAGACTGGACCAGCTTCTCAAATAATATCTGTTCCTTTTTATTAAAGTGTCACTTAGGTTAGTGAAATAATACTCATATTTCCATTGAACTGGTTTTATAGTCTTAAAAATTAATATCTATGATTTTCTACTTATGTCATTGAATGTTATACAGAGTACTTTTCCTTCCAAAATTCCTTGCTCTAGGTCTAGAATAATAAAGCTTTATTTACCTTTTAACTCTTTTTGGGATAGCCAATTTTCCATTTGATTACCTATACATAAACCTGAAGTTAATTTCCTATAAAAAACATCTTGTATCATTGACTTTATTGAAGTTTATTGTGTTTATTGAAACACCTTGGTTTGAGTCAGTTTAGGGCTCTCAAAGAAAGAGGTGTTATAAGAAGGAATCATAATCATTACACTCTATATTAGAAAATATGATGGAGGTTAACTTCTCAGTGAAATACATTTGAACTATAGTTTCTGCATATTTGTTCTCCAAATCACTCATGTACATACACAAACTCACACACACATATACACACTTGTATATATGTATACATGAACACTCAGACACACGTTTTCTTATAGTTTCATTATTGAAGGAAAGAAAATATTTTATACACACAGACACACACACACACACACACACACACACACACACACGCAGAATTTGGTTTTCACTGACTCTCACACACCTCTCTGGTTTACACTCCGGCTACTCTAGGCCGGCCACGTTAAAGTCCAGATAGAAGAGATTTATAATTCCTTATTCATCATGCATTTTTTTTTTTGGCCTTGACTCAGATTATCATCACAAATACCTCTGTGCTGCTAGAGAGAAGCGCAGGCACAGCATTGTGGAGGGTACTGTAAGGCACAGAAGTTTATAGAAAAAGGAGTCATTGAAGTGTTTTATGTAGGAGTTTATATAGGACTTGATTGACCCATGTTTCAGATAGATTCTTCTTGTAATTTTGTGGAAGATGAACTTAAAAAGAATGAAAGTAGGATCAGCAAAAGAGTTGGGAATCATTTTGTTATAATTTTACAAAAGAGAAGACAGTAACCATCATCATTATCGTTATTAATAATAGTAGAAACAATAATAGGAGCTCATGTACCCAGAGAGTTGGAGTGCACAGTTTGTGGCATAACCCAAACTTGACTTTATTTTGTCTTCCACTATCCTGTTGAATTCATCCAGTAAGGTGTAGTGTTACACTGCACTACAGAGAAAACTTGAGCAGGCTTCTGACTTTTCTGCTCAGTCTTAAATAGTAATCAGTCCTGCTTCCTCACACGTTCATTCACTTAGAAATTAAAAGTAGGCAGACAAAATTGTTAATCACATTAAACACAAATCAATCGTTATTTCAGATAAGACTTCTCCCTTCTCTCCCTTCCACAATCCAGCCTGCCTTTGAAAAGAAGGTATAATCAGCCTCTGCTTTCGCCACTCCCACACCTTCCTGAAGTTTAGCTGCTCTTTAACTCCCAGCTTGGCTCAAAGGAAGGATAGTAGGGAAAAGAGGTAACCTGGCTGACCCTTTCTCTGTTGGGGTGTTTTCACAAGTCCTTTGAATGTTCACAGTACTGTGAATCCTATGAATTCTCAGATTGCATTTCTGCAGGCTGTGTAGGTATGGTATTTAATTTCTCTGTTGACCACTCCTTTTCACTGAGTTTCACAGGTAGGCAGCTCCATACATATGCTGTAGTCTACTTATATCCCCACAAGTTCCTCTTGGACAGGACTTAATATCAACTGACTCGCCTTTCTGCCCCCGAGTCTTACATTTGCTCCTTTTGAAACACACAGCTGTGATGGAAAATGAAACCCTGTTCTCACTCCAAACTTCTCCACCAAAGAAGTTTGTCAGGCCATGTATTGACTTCTAGATTTCTGGGTGAGAGCAATATGCCTCAAAACTGTAGGTAAAACATATTAAGCTTTCAGAGTTGTCTCCTTAAAGTGCAATCTCTGTATGTTTGATATGGAAAAGAGAGTAACCTACATCCTACCTTCACCTGGGGAGAAGAATGAGTCTTCACCAGATCTTTTTGAAGAATTTTTCTCAAACTGATCTCTTGATCTTTTTTACAGTCTCATAGTAAGTGAAGTTTCAAGTATCGTGGATACAGTTTTTGACTATTTTCTTCATAAACCCTTCATATCCTGATCTGATTTTGTGATTTCATGTCTATTATATCTTGTTGGAAACTTAAATTTTAGCATCATGTTAAAGCACTATTTTTGAGCATTTAACATTTTTGGCAGGCACTGTTATAAGAGCTTCACATATATCAGCCCACTGACACCTCATAATAACCCTGAGTGGAATAAATCATCATCTCAGTGATTCCTATGAATGTACTCATAGTAGAGAAAGATAGGAGGGCATAAATTCCAGGAGATATTTAGGGGATATAATCAGCAGTAAGTCTTGATTAGAGGTTAGAGGTGACAGAGAGGATCAGTTATGGCTCTCTGGATTCTTAGCAGGAACATCTGGTTGGATGAACTTACTATCAAAGAATAACGAGTTTAAAAAGTGTAGGATGAAAATCCTTTATGAAGGGTAGAGTTTGTGGCTATACTTTGGACAGGAACTGCCAAGGGTTGGTGCTTAACAGGTGGTTCAGTATTAAAATCTGAATCTCAGGAAAGAGATGTGGGTACAAGTACGGATTTGAAATACATTAGTATGTGTACACGTGTGCTGAAACTCTATTGATCAAACTTGCAAATCTGAAGGTGCAGAATAAAAGTAACAATGGACTGAGCTGGAACCACTGGGAGCAACAACATTCCAAGAGAAGATATTAGAACCAGACCAAAAAAGAGTCAAAGAAGCGATAGGAAGCTACAAGGAACACAAGAAGACTATCAAGACTATCAAGGAACACAAGAAGTCTGAATTTGTGAAGGTAGTGAGTTCCAGGAGAGTAACACTATATGTAGTGTCAATGTCACTAAAATAAGAATTGAAAAAGACTAACTAGAAATAAAAAGTAGGAGGTACTTAGAACACTCAGCAAGAAAAGCTGTATTATGGACATGTGGTAAATCCAGAGTACATTAGGTGAGAATTGAATATAGTGTTTATTAGTCAAGATGCTTGCAGAAAGCACACCTCGTTAAAATTAAGGTGACTAGAGGAGAATTTTATAAAGGAGTGATTTATAAAAATGAGGATTGGGAGTAGAAAAAACACAAAGGATAATATAATGTCTTAGAACCTAAACACAAGACTCCGTTATCGCTTCCAAACCTATGTGTCATGAGATCATGAGGGCTAAGAGGAAAAGAATTCTATGTAGAGGGGCCATCCGAGAGAGGTAAGAGTTTCAGTCAAGACACTCAGCCAGAGTGCTGCAACCCTACAGGTAAATGGATATTTTTATCTCACTTTCCTTCTGCCAAGCTTCTATGTGTGTTTCATATTGGCAAAACTCAACTGGAAGCTATAGAAATGGCAGTTCATTGATGTAACCCATATAGGTCAGCCCAGATCTGGAGAGGCACATGTTAAGATATCCAGCACAAATGTGGTAAAAGTAAGTGCTAAAATCGAGAGTAGGCTACTGTCTAAAAACGTGTCAGTGAGAAGGAAAAGAAAAAAAAAAATCAGCTGCAACCAGAAAGGCATGAGAGTTCAAAGAAACATTTTTAGGATAAGTGAGCATTGAGCATGTTAATAGGCTGTAACAAAGAATGCCTTCGAAGAGAGGTTGAAAATATAGGGAACAGAGTTATTCATTCATAAATCAAGATTCCAGGGGAGAATGAGATGGGATCAAGGACACAGATTAAGGAATTGGTATTAAACAGGAAGAGGGGCACTTCTTCATCTGATTATTTCAGAAAAAAAGAAAGAAGGATACATGCGTATGGAGATATGCTTCATGTATGAGAAATATTATATTAGGGTGGCCTTTATTTTCTTTATAAATTTGAGGATAAAACTACTAAGGGGGAAGGCTGTTGAGTAGGGGGCACTGTGGAGCGTGTTTTCTATGATCTTTGAGAAGAACGAGTAAGTGGAATGACAAGCAAATACCTAAAGGCTCAACTGGGGGGTCAGGTACCTTCTACCACTTTCTCAGTGTTGTGATTTTTCTCAGAAGAACTTATTTACTCATTAATGAGTAGATAAACTCACAAAAAGAAAACTCAAAACAAATTATTTACTCATAAAACTTGTTATTCATAATGGTAGAGAACACAGATTTTAACACTGACTCAATTCAGGGTTTCGTTATATATGCATGACAGAAGAAACATAGGGATCATGGGCTAAAAATTCCTACAAGACAAACAAAACAGACGTACTAGGTGAGGGTATGGTAAAGCTAAATGGAAAAGAGGTTTTGGTCAGAGAGTTGGCCTCAGAATCTGTCCCTGAGGTTGAAAAGTTTCAGATGATGGCTTTAAGAGGAGGTAGCAGGAGAGTGGACATTGAAGGAATTAAAATTGGTGTGGACAGAGAACTGAGATCTTAAGGTAGTGGTTCTTGAACACATTTAAGCATAAGAATGACTAAAGGAATTAAAAGTGCTAATATTTTAAAACCATCTATGTAGATACTGTCTCAATAAGTCCAGATTGGGTCTGGCAATCTCTTTCTTACCTCCTTAGGTAACTCATTGGATTGGTCTTAGTACTATTCTCTGTGACAACATAGGCTTAGGGGCAGGCCCCACTTGGAAGTTGACTTCTAGGTTGAAATCTAGGTTGAAGGAGGGAATTGGGATGGAGAGGAAGACTATGAGAACCTAAAGTTTTCAGTCTATGATTAGGAGGTTGTTAGATGACAGTGGAACAGGTTGAGGTCTGTGTGGCCAATTGGTCTGATGCTCCAACCAGGAAATACAAACAATCCAAATGTTCATCAGGATTGAGGAGTGATTTTTGAAGCAGCAGTAAAGCATCAGGAGAATGCCATACTTTTCTGCTAGGGCAGTATATTTTTAGTTACAGAAAGGGCCACAGAGAAAGGAATGTCCCTAAGAGTTCCAGTTTTCATTAAAGGCAAGATAAGATAAAAGCCTTCTGTGGAAAGGTTGAGAAGGTAGGAAAGATAATTCACAATCCAAAGAGCATTGCAGAGAACATGGGGGGAAGTTTGTAGTTAGGAGTGGGGCATAATGTTTTGATAAACTCAGAATAAGTTTGAATGCATTTCAAATGCATTTGAATGCATAATATGAATGCATTATGTACTTTTTATTCTGTTAATGCTGAGCATCTAATAAACTTTTAATGGAATTTGTAGACGACTGTCTTACTTAGAAGGAAGACATAACAAGAGAAACTCTAGCTTGAATTTAATTCTGCCCTCCACAAAAATGCTTATTTTTAATGTCATCTTGACAGAAACTTTAAGTCACAGTAACCACGTCATCCTGCATTGTTTAATAGAGAAAAAAGGGAATCCTAACAGAGGAGTCAGGCTTTTGAGAAAAAAAACAATAGAATAGAAACATTTTATTGTTATCTCATGGTCAGAGACATTAAAAAGCGATTCAAAGGAGATGAATAGAGGATGCTAAAAATATAATTGATTCTACATTTGCGAATAATTGCAATGAAAATTTTAAAGCAAGGTAAGGAAAATAAATTCAGTTGGGTGGAGAGGTTTCCAAAGATAGCAAAAGTCAGAAGATGTGTTTAAGATAAAGTGAAGAGTATGTTACTAGGGAAGACTACAAAACTGTGTCATGTTCTTTGAGGACAGTACTACAAATAAGGCAAGTGCTGGATCTCACACATTAATGGAGAAAGGATAGATAAGATAGATAGTTCAGAAAAGGGTTTCAAGGATGTTTAGAAATCTTGATACCATACTCTGTAAGGAATGATTAAGCAACTGTAGCCAATATAACTAGCATTTCCCCTGCAATGTCATCATTCCCTCTCTGTTGGGTCTTGTTTCTCTATCCCCCCCCAATGACATCTCAGGTATAACTCATAACTTTCTTGTTCACTTTTCAGTGTTAGTTTAATTTTCAAGGATGAAAAGAAATCCAGTCCCATTAAATAAAAAGTGTGATCCCCTATCTGGTTTAATATGTCTTTTGTTCTCCCCAGCTCAGATTTAAAATGGCAGTTACGGAAGTGGGACATGGTCTGCTCCTTTGTTATTCCTTTATCTGGTTCTTTAATACCTCCTTAAATCAGAGAGTCCATACTGCTAAGGGACTTGCAAGTTTGTGGTAAAAACAGGATTGTGTCTAACTTAAACAATAGGAGTATGCAAAATAGAATAAAATAAATTTCACTAGGTAGTATTTCATATGATACAGAAAAACGGAAAACAAAGGCTATGAATTGTGAAGAGATAAAGGTCGTAGGTGAAGTAATGAGTAAAGTCCACATGGTCATAGGATTGGTGCTGGTTCTTCAAAGTAAGATAATACAGGGAAAGAGCGGCAGGATTTGTATGGACAAAGGACATAGAAACTATAGAAGAGGTAAGCAAAAGGCATGAGTGACAGGTTCGAAGGCTGATGAGTAACTAATTGTGGAAATATAATTTGTAGTCCCATTAAATTCAGAGATTAAAATATATACCATGTTATTTAAGACACAATGGCATGGTTTTGTTTTTAATGGAACTACCAGTTAAGGAGTAAGAACATCCGCCATATGGGTAGGTACATTGTGGATGTTTAAACACACTGAATATATCGGTCACATGTGGGTATAAAAGTACCATGTTTATTCCTGACTCCTGCTCAGGGCCTCCTTTGTCAGCTGCAGAACAAGGATGTAGCAAAAACTTTAATTCGTTCTATGAAAGTCAATTATTTAATTCTACTTACAATGGAAAATATCATTACCAGTAAGGATACAGAAAGATAATAAGAGCATTACTTGGATTTATCTTATGCCCCTGTATGCTAGCCAAGATAATTGGGACTCTAAGCTTCTGAGTAGTTATCTTTGGAAGTAAAGATTCAAATAAATGATTACACTGCTTTCTTTGATTGTTTATTAGAACATAGCAGTTTTAACAGGCAGTGGGGGAACAGAGAATTAATAAAAATGTAAATGTTAACAATGTTTCTTATTTCAAAAACCTTACTTCTCAAAGGAGAAAAATGTTTTCATCTGGTTAGAAAATTTTCTCAAAGTTGACTGCTATGTAATATTTCTTAACAGAGCTCTGTCTTTAACAAATATTTGCAACACAAGTTTAAAAGAAACTATGATCTTTCCATTTACCTTCTTCTTGTTTTCATATAAAACATTTCTGTTCACAATAGTTTACAGCTATAAACTATTAGTTTTTTAATATAGATTTAATATAAACTGCATATTTCTATCATTTTAAAAATAGTAATTATGTGTGTGAATATGTGGTATAAATAGTCTAAATTTTCTAACAAGAAAAACTAATAATAGTAAATTTATATAATTTATAAAGTGATTTAAGATAAATCATTTCATCTAGTCATTTTACCAGAAGGATGAAAATAAAAATCCTTATGTATTCTCCCTTTAAAAGTGGAGATTCTGCAACAAGAGATTAATAAAAATTGCCAGGGTTATATAACAGGCAGATGTCAAAACCCAAATTCTTCCCCAGGACTTTTACTGCAAGTTTGTACATCTTTTCTATATATAGAAAATCAACTTAAAGGTATACTTTAATGATACATGACTAATCTACCTCTTAAGCATCTGATGTCTAAGGATGGTCTTATACTATAAAGACATCAAAGCAAAATCATTATTCAGTAATAACAAAATTTTTCAAATATTATTTTGATATTAAATAAGGAACACAATTATATAATATCTTTCATATTTATTTTCATACTTATAATATTTTTATCAGCAACTAGAAAAGGCAAAGTATGAAACAAAAGTTAGTTAAAATATAAGAATAAAACTTAAAAAATATATAAGATCATGTTCCAAAATGTTCATTGCAGCTCTATTTACAATAGCCCGGAGATGGAAACAACCTAAGTGTCCATCATCGGATAAATGGATAAAGAAGATGTGGCACATATATACAATGGAATATTATTCAGCCATAAAAAGAAATGAAATTGAGCTATTTGTAATGAGGTGGGTGGACCTAGAGTCTGTCATACAGAGTGAAGTAAGTCAGAAAGAGAAAGACAAATACCATATGCTAACACATATATATGGAGTTTAAGAAAAAAAAAATGTCATGAAGAACCTAGGGGTAAGACAGGAATAAAGAGACCTACTAGAGAATGGACTTGAGGGAGGGGGAAGGGTAAGCTGTGACAAAGCGAGAGAGTGGCATGGACATATATACACTACCAAATGTAAAACAGATAGCTAGTGGGAAGCAGCCGCATAGCACAGGGAGATCAGCTAGGTGCTTTGTGACCACCTAGAGGGGTGGGATAGGGAGGGTGGGAGGGAGGGAGACGCAAGAGGGAAGAGATATGGGAACATATGTATATGTATAACTGATTCACTTTGTTATAAAGCAGAAACTAACACACCATTGTAAAGCAATTATACTCCAATAAAGATGTAAATATATATATATCAGAGGAAGCAACTTTTTATTTGTTATCTCACTTGGTAAATTATGTTGTATTTTAAGAGAGAGACAAAGGTGGGGGGAAGACAGAGAAAGAATGTGTATGCTATAAGAGCTTTCATGAAAGAGAATAGAATGATTTAATTTAAGATCAATAAGGTTGTGATCTCCTTTGTAAGGATGGTGGCCATTAATGAGCCTTCCAGAAAGGAAAGAAGATGTAGAGGCAAGAGTAATCTGTAACACAGTGAACACTGCTAGAGACTAGTGACCCATGGAAATGGAGTCAAAGCAAGACAAGTAAAGGTAAATAAGCAAAATGTACCACCAAGGAGCAGAAGGAGATATGGGTGAATTTTAAATTTTGAATTGAGCATATAATTGCTCATTTGTGGATCAAGAGTTGAGTCTGTAAATCCATAGCAAAATGAGAAAGATATAATTTTATATTTTAAAGCAGAGGTCCCCAACCCCCAGGATCTAATGCCTGATGATCTGAGGTGGAGCTGAAGTAATAACAATAGACATAAAGTGCACAATAAATATAATGGGCTTGAATCATCCCGAAACTACCCCCACCTCCCCGGTCCTTGAAAACATTGTCTTCCACGAAAACTGTCCCTGGTGCCAAAAAGGAAAAAAGGTTGGGGATTGCTGTTTTAAAGTATCTATCTACACATTATGCAAATCCTCAGTAACAGAATTTTTGGTTGTTCCTACTATTGTTGTGTGTGTGTGTGTGTGTATATATATATAAAATATATAGATATATATGATATATATATGTATATATACATTTATGTATATATGATGTGTACGCTTTTCTTTCCAGAATGTTCTCTGTGATCAGGGATTTTTTTAAATGTCTCAAGGGCATAAATTTAGTTTCTGGAACATCACATGTGTTCAACAAATATTTTTGAACTAAGGGATAAATAATTGATTTGGATAACTTCCAATAAATATGTAATGCTGAAGGCTAAAGTTAGGATCCTAGTAATTTTAGTCGGTGTCAGTTCTGAGTCATCAGTATTGATTCAGGTATTCAACAACATAAACCATCAATATTATGCCAGCTTCAGGACCCTACTCTTAAATTAGAAGAAATAAATTTATGAAGAAATATTTGAAGGAAGCAACTAGAGGGTGGGAGAATGACCCCGTGGAATAAATAGGCCATCAAAGATGGGAACTTGAGGGAAGTTCACAGGTGACTTCTTCTGTGTTAAATACGTGTTTTGACTTTGCATCTCAAGCTAAAATCAGAAAGTAAGAATAAAAACAGAAGTCAAAACCTCATCTAGGTAGAATAGATTGTATATTTTGTGCATCTAGAATAAAGCACAGTGCCTTACACATTACACTTGTTCAATTAATATTTGTTTAGTGGGTGAATGGACTCAGGTGGGCTTTTCTTTACCATTTCATAAAAAGAGTGAGAAACTATAAACAGGGATAACTGCAATAAATTTTAGGAAGCCCAATAACCTTTCTAACTTTCCCGTTCTTTTTTTTGCTATCCTGTCTTTTTTGTGTGGTTATTTGCTGGGAAAATCATTACAGTTTGATTTGTCCTTAACTTCAGAGGCAACAAGAAGGGGAAAACTGGGGAAAGGATAAGACAATGGAAAAAGGAACCCTATGCAAGTGAAGAGGTGATGAATGCCATCAAAGAAGCCATAAATTTCTCTATGTTTGGCAAAAAATGAAAGTCAGAGAAGCAAACCTAGGTCTGAAAAAGGGTCCAGTGGCTTAACACCCATTCATTAAATTTAGCATTTAATCAATGAAAAAAACCTGAGACACCCTATCTCTAATATCAATATTCTGTCTTCATATACAGACTTACGCTCCTTTATTTTCAAAGCATTAAAGAACCTGTTGTTAAGCATGTAAGTTTTTAAACATGTGACTTTTCCCCTTTAAAAATTAAGCTATAAGAAATATTCCAGGAATATGGCAGCAGCAGCACATCCCTCTGAATATCCCACAAACATAAAAATATAGGGAAACTAGAAACATGGACTGCATCTAAAACAAAGGTAGGTGAACAGGTATTCTAATGAACCCACAAAATGAGTGTGTGTGATCAAACTACGTACAGGTACAAGATTAATGCAGTTTCAGCATCTGTAGAGGAGGAAGCAAAGGCGAGCAAGAGGGTGTGGGGAACACCTGAGAACAGACATGTCTCCTTTCACAGATGAGTCAAAGGGAAACACTGTACAGTTACAGTAATTATATCTGGACATATGAACCTCAGAACTAATCGACAGAAGCTTCCAACGTGGACAAATTCTATACTGAGGGGGTAAAAAAACCCTGTTAGGGGCTTCCCTGGTGGCGCAGTGGTTGAGAGTCCGCCTGCCGATGCAGGGGACACGGGTTCGTGCCCCGGTCTGGGAAGATCCCACATGCCGCGGAGCGGCTGGGCCCGTGAGCCATGGCCGCTGAGCCTGCGCGTCCGGAGCCTGTCCTCCGCAACGGGAGAGGCCACAACAGTGAGAGGCCCGCGTAACGCATAAAAAAAAAAAACAAAACAAAACAAAAAAAAAAAACCCTGTTAGTAGTAGAATCTAAATTAAGCGAGGAATGAAAGCAGGGCAAATACAGTGACATGAAGTGTGTGTGTATGTGTGTGTGTGCCCACGCACGCACACATGTGCATAATATAACAGAACCAAAGCTATCCATATTGATTAATCAATAAATATAAATGGCTTAACTCATCTATTAAAAGAAAATGTATTCATATTGCCTAACAATCCTAAATCCAACACTATGCTGTATATCTCTCTATACTACTATGAACTGATCTCCAAGTTCTTTTGTTAAGAAAAAAAATCAATGTAGGGAAGAGTTTGTAGTGTATATTAGTATTTATCTAAGGAAAGAGGGGTGTATAAGTAGTACATATGTCTCTACTTACATTTTAAAAAATAAAAGGATAAATCAAAGCTAGTTTTTGAAAATGGGATGATGGAATAGTGAAAGACAGAACTAAAAGCTTGACTTCTTTGAATATACCTTGTTTGGTGAATTTTTCTTTGGGAGCATGTAACAATTTAACATAATTTTTTAAATTAATTGTTGAAAAGAATTCCATAGATATTAAAAATAAAATAAATGAAGATAAATGTCCATCCAACTAGAGGTATAACTGCACAGTAGGGTACTATCCAATGAAGCTTTTAATCAAAGTAATGTTCTGTACTTTTCTACTGTAATACACCTTAAGAACTAAAAGAACTACAAAAAGTTTGTGTTATCAATAATCACATTGGTATGATTATCCTAAGAATGTTCGGTTCATATCGTGAGATATGACATATAAGTCAATTGTCCTCTTCAAGTATTCTCAGTGTCACTGAACACCTCTCAGCATGGAGAAAGGAGATATACACGTGAGACAGAAATGAAACCTTGTGGTCCAGTTTGAATTGGGATTATGAGTATGACACTTAGATAATGTATTTTATATGAAAACAGTGAACATCCTTAGAGCATAGTTCGCGGCCATGAAATATGTCTAACAGGAGCCAGGGCCTTCTGGCAAAATACTTGAATCCAGTTCTAGACCAGAAAGTGAACAAGTTGAAGTTGGAACATCTTGTTATACTACATAGCAAATTGAACTGTTTCCCACAAGTCCAGCTGGAATAATTTGAGCATCAATAATGGATAAGAATCTCTTCAGTGGATTTAAATATATACATGTATATCTTTATACAGCTTATATAGCTCATAAGGATACTGAAAACAAAAAGCAAATAACTGTTCACAGTTGGAGAATGCCAGTTAACCAACAATTTCTTTTGAAAACTAGTGGGTAAAAAAAAGTGAGCATTTATTTCACCTTTCCTTTATGAACTGTACTACAAATAACCAAATAGTGAAGTTTCTCTTTATAGAGGTACTCTAGATAATAAATGAAGAAGGAATTACAATATCACCATTTCACAATTCCTAATAAATTAATGGATCTAGGCATTGATCATTAATGGCTGCTAAAACCAGAGACAGCCAGATATTACATGTCTCCTGATGAAGGAAGACAACCCCCTTTTTGAAGGAGTCTTACTTAAATAGTGAGTCTGAATCTCATCTAGTCTCTAGATCCAACTCTCAATTTACAGAAAATACAGAGTATATTAAACACAACTTTTAGATAAATTATTTAACAATGATTGCTTCTTTTCTTGGATCATTATTATTTACTAATTATAGCTTTTTAAAAACATGCAATTATTTATCAAGTACCTCAGCCTTCCAGAACTTGCCCAGTTCACTGAAGGAAAATTCAAACAGGTTTAAAAAAAGAAAAAACCTCAATATTAAATATGGGTATGATGCAAATCAGTTCAAGGCGGTTTCTGGTTAGCGCTGTGCTGACAGGCTGGCTAGTGGCATTCTCTAAGAAGGATTACCTCTGAATGAAAGTGTATCACTGAAATATGAATGTAAAGGAAAAAAATTAAATGTCTTGTTTTGAAGTTAATTTAATCACAGAGCTTTGATATCTATCTCCTTTTCATTCCAAGGATGTTCCTGATCATTATCAGCAGAATTTGGTGTTTTTCATTTATTTTTTCTGACAAATCACATTATATACTTGTGAGATGTCTGAGTCCCTGCCTATAGATAGGTTTGAATTTTCTCAATACACACTCAGTGAAGACTCTACCCCTCAGATATTTGTGGAATTCACTTCAGAAATTTAAAAAAAACCCCAAAAAACAGGTGGCAGTTTTTTCCTTATGAAGTAATGGCTTCTTGTGAAAGGTTTAGTTATTCAGTCATTTATTCATTGTCGTCAAATATTAAGTGCCTATTATATGCCAACTTCTAAGGGTGGTGCTAGAGATATAATGATTTACTTATTAAATTTATTTAACAAATAGTTTATAGTACTCATTATATGTTGGACATCTTTACAACTGGCATATCTGTGATATAAACATCGAGAGGTTGGCTCCAGACTCTGCGTCAGAGGTTCCCAAACTTTTTCCATTGATAGCATTTTTACTATCACAGTAATTTATTTCATGGTATTCCTAGACCAAAAAAATTTCTTAGAGTTCTATTATTACATATTTGGTTTCCTAAAGTTAATAATAGTAGTATACGTGGTATCTGACAGATGTCCCTGTGTTTTTCTCAAATATTTAAAAGATCTTGTGGCACTCCTGAGAGTTTACTGCATGCCCCAGGTACCTTGGTACAAAGTTTGGGAAATGCAAATTTACTTGTTTAACCACTACACATGCTGCTTACATATGAAAAAACAAAAACAACAACAAAAAAAAGTGCCTACTCTTAGTCTAGACTCTGACCACGAAGCAACCAGAAATATCCTATCAATTTAAAAATGATTTTTAAAAATCAAGGTGAGATATAAACAAAATTATAGCTAAAAGTCAAAATAAAATTCCAATAAATGTGTGCTTCAAAGTGTTGGTTCTCAGTCACGGTCTTCTACTGATACACTAGAATGTGTGTAACAGTTGGCAGAAGTAGTATAAAAATGCTTTAGTATTAGCTAAAGTACTCAAGGTTTGAGAGTGATGTACATTTTAAAAATAACATCAAGGCAATTCAAAGTTATCACCATATGTACTTTCACTTCCACATATTTTATTGAATGGAGGAAATAAACTCATATGTATTATATATCCAGCTCATTAGAAATTGTTAATTACTATCTTGATATAAGATAGATCCATGAGTATAGGTAATATACATGAGTTCATCAGGGGGGTCACATCTTTTGCAGAAAAGTAAAGTCAAGAACCACTGTTTAGAGTATCATAAAGACAGCATGATAAAGTGAAGAACATAGGTTTTCAGTATGTGAGTAGAACGCTGGATCAACCAATGAAATTACTGTGAGACTATGGGCAAACTACCCCATGTCTCTTACCACATCAGTTTCCTCATCTGTGGAATGGGCAAATAATATTTAATTTGTATCTTGCTCTGAGTTAAATAAGATACCAAGAATGCTTACTGCTTGACATGCATTATTAATGAAATAAATACTGAATAAATGAAGTAAAGAAGGGGTATTATTAAAAAGTTGACTTCATGAAGCATTATATGAATAATATAATCAAAATGCTATTGTATTTCTGAGGGGTAGAAATTGCACCCTAAGGGATCAAAAAAGATTTATAGGAGTGGGTTTTGAGGGTAGCTTAGAGCAGTGACTTTCAAACGTTTTACCATGACCACACACACACACACAAATGCATTTTTATATGACTTATTAAAACTTTATGTTGGTAAAATTTTAATATATTCAAAATAATAATTTGCTTTCTATATTTGATGCATCTTGTTTACAGCCTACTAAATTATTTTTATGTCCCATAGTTTGAAAGAAACTGATTTAAAGTATGGACAGAAACCGAATCTGAGTTTTTATTTCAGAATCAAATAGTACACAGATAGGGACTGATCCTTCTAATAGTACAGTGGGCTAAATATGCTGCAGATACTACCAATCAAATTACAATATTTGGAATGTATTACAATGGCATATATGTTTCACATCGGTGTGCTCACTAGAATTAACAGAAGAAATATTGAAGATTTAGGAGTAATAAACACACACACACATACGCACACACACAACTATAAGCTGAACCATGCTCAGGCAGCAATAGAAGGAAGCCAGTGAGTAGGGAAGTTTATCAGTAAAGGATGCTTTTTCCGTTGGGCAAGTGCCCATGTTGGTGTTCTACAGGGAAACAAAGTAAATCTTGGAGCCATGGCAAGGTGGAGGGGGTCAACCAGAGATTCTCTATTAAATCAGGGTCATTGATGAGAGCCAAAATATTCCAAATCAATTGTAAATACTGATTCAATAGTAGGAAAAAACTCAAATCATCTCTGATGAGAAGCACCCCCAAGTTTAGGCCCTAAACATTTTCATAGATTAAACTCAAAATCAAATGTTCCAAACACGTAAGGAAACAAGCCACTATGAGTAAAAGTCAGCAGGAAGGAAGGAAAACAAAAACAGGTTTAGACCACCAAGAACATCAGATACTGGAGTTATTAGGTGAATAATACAATTATCTGTTTAAGGACAAACAGATAAAATAAGCAAATAAAATGAGATCAAAAAAGTGACCAGGCAATTTCACAGAAATGGCTAATAAATATATGAAAAGATGCACAAACTCATTAGTAATCAGGGAAATTCAAGTTAGATCACAATGGATGCCATTTCACACCCTCTAGGTGAGGCAGAATTGAGGTCTGGAAATGTTAATGTTGGCAAGAATGTGAAGCAATGGGAACGTTTATACTCTGTTAGTGGGAATGCAAATTGGTAGAATCATTTTGTAAAACAATTTGGCATTAATTATAAAGATGAATATGGCATTCTCTACAACTTGGCAATTCTATTCCATAAAAAACCTCTAATGAGGTCTAGTAAGAGAAACCCATGTAAATGAGACCCCAGGTTTTTACATATGAAGTCTAAGAGTAAGGTGAAAATAAACTATTCTTATAGAGGGGAACAAGGAAATTTGCCTAGGCGGTGGAAGAATTTGGAATCATAAGCCAACCCTCATAAGGTTTGAAGTTCAAAATCATGCTACCTATTATGTATGAAACCCTCACCAGTTAATTTAATTAAAAATTATCTTTTGTTGGTAGTGCCGCTAGGAGACTGATATAAGTGAATGTAGATCTCTTAGAGGACTCAACTTCCATCCTCTAGTAATTTCCACAAGAATAATCTATGAAAGGAACAGGCGTGGTTTTAGGTATGAAAGCTATGCAGGGACTCCCTCTCACAGGGTGTTCTAGGTCTTGCTATTGCCAAATGACTGACCTTCTCGGCTGCAGAGACTAACATTGAATAACTGGTCTCCTACCATCACTTGAGACCTCTTTTGTTCTTGAGGGGGCAGTGGGTCATCCTTGCATAAGTGACACCTTCTCCTACTATGGATATGCCTTCCCTGCCTATAGTACTTTTGTTAATTTGTTTTAAGGTGGAGATAAAATAGCAAGTGGGGGTGTGATGAATCCTGTCTAGTAGAGGGAAAAACTGATGTAGGAGAGAGAAGGGAGAATTGCTAGAGCAAAGTCCGTCCGTGAGCAATGAACTTCCTATTAGGCTACTCATTCTTGAAATGGCAAAGTACTGGGCGTTATGGATAGTTGTAGTTGTTCTGTTGGTACTTGTCCAAATCATCTTTATCAGAAGGTACATCCATCCCCCAACTGTTGAAGTGCTGTCTGCTAATGGCCCACAGTTGTTTCTTTCCAGGGAGAATAAGCTATAATCTAGGCCAAAAAGGAACCTGGTTGCCCAGTCTGCTTATGAAGGGCTACCCCCCTACCTTACCCCCATGCCAGGCCAATGTCTGTGAAACAGCTTGTGCTAGATTCCCCCTTGGAGAAAGACTGAAGCTAATTTATAGCTGAGATCCTTTTCTTCCTTGCCTTACCCTGCCCCAGGCTGCCCCCCTGTTGTCCTCCTCCTAAGCCCTTCCTCAATAAACCTCTCAAACAAGAACTGTCTTCTCAGTTTCTGTTTCTAGAGGACCCAGACTAAGATAACTGAGATAACTGTCTATATCCTTATCTTCCATACATTCTTTTTACTAAAACTATGTTCAGTACTTGCCTACATTCATGCCATACAGTAAAAGAAAGAAAAAGAAAAAAACGCTTACCTGGTTTGTGTCTTACTGCGGTGTATTTTCCCAAGGTGAAAACTCTTGTTGTATGTGAGGGCGGAGAAAGGGATAACTCATAATACTGATTGTAGGATAGCCTCCTTTAACCATTAATGAACACCATAAACACAGTAGATTTAAAAATTTTTCCAGTTTGGTATGTATCAGATATCTAATTATTGTATCAGATAGACAACTGACAGATAGATAGATTTGGTAGTTAAGAGTAATTTCTGTTAAGCCTGTATTTTAGCCTATATTGTAACATCCTTTATTCAGAACTTTGAAAAATGGAGTGGTAGGAATAACAACAATTGTTCATTAATATACCTTCCATCTCTGAATTATTGCCAAATGCAAGTATTGCTCTTGATGGAAAGTCCACTGAGAGCAAATCAAAGAGAAAATTGGCAGGAAGCATTAACTCCTAAAAAATGACTTAATTTTCACATATTTAATATATTCACACAGTGTCAAAATTCATCCCAAGTTTGTACCTTTAATCAGAGTACCAAGCGCATTCTAACAGCTTGAGCATTTACTGGTGTTCATTCTTTTAAATGGAGTGGGGATATTTTCCAAGACCTCTTAATTTTGCAAGATACGATAGGTAAACTTTCTGAAAAAATGTATGTGATTTTATTTCAGATATAATTTAAGATAATTAAAAACTATTTTATCAGTTGTATCACAAAATTATCCAGAGGAAATCACTATTTGATTTTATTTTAAATATTTAATATTTTTAAAACCTATTAAAATAAAATTATGTGTCAGACCCATTATATTTTAACAGTATACATATTTATTTTTATATAACATAGAAATTAATAAAGTTATTTCTGAGTTTTTATATTATTATTGTTAAATATTCCCCCAAACCAAATGCCAGATAGACAGGCACACATTTACCAAAGGAAAACTATGGCTCTTGGCATATTCTTTGTCTTGCTCCATAAATAATATTCTTGTTACACATTATTACTCTTATTATAAATTAGTCATGAAAATAGTACATGTATTTATGCTCTTCTTATAAGGATAATGAAATTAGATCCATTTGATTTTAATTCTGCTTGCTTTGTTTCTAATATACTTCATAAGACGCATCTTTAATTTATTTCAGAGTAGTTTTTAATATTATTACTAAAATATTTTTTAATTTAATAATGAGGATAGACTTTTTCTGAGAGTAAATAAGTATGATTTGGCTGGCAGGTTTGACATTAAAGGCTGCCCACACTAAATAGTTTTAATAGCAGATATGCTGAAGAAATTAATCAAGCCAAATCTACAGCTCTATAGTTGTGATGACTATATATATCTATGTCTCTCTCTCTCTTTCTCTAATGCTCAATAAAAAACATCTTATGAAAAATAATACATTGTTAAAGTTGCAATAAAGTTAACTATGTTTTGATTTTTCCAATATTTTCTTAGTGTATGAGGTTAAACAAGGGGCCATTATGTGAAATTGTAGTATGTAAAGTAGTTATTTGATAAATCTGGGAAAGTATTTTTGTGCTCTTTCCAGAAACTTACTAAGGGATATACTCCAATGACTGGGTATACATTTGTTATAGAACAGGAGATTCAGAATTTTTTACCTGAAAAAATTGAAGGAGCATGTAACCTGATCAACTTTTTAGCTGATAGATCTTTAAAGAGATTTTCTTTTTTCCTTTTTCAAATGAGAGCTTCTTACCTAGGATTTTTAGCATCTCATCTGGAACCAGTTAAAAGAACTGAATCATTTTGCTAAAAGGCAACTTCCACTCCCAATTACTTAGTTATATAAACAAGGCTTTTAGCATTTACAGTTACAAAAACAAAATATAGGAAGAGAACTGATATTGAACTAATTTTCTAAATAAATCAAATACATTCAAGGAAATATAAACTTTAAAAAAGGCCTTATCAACATCCTTAAGACATAATTTCAAATAAAATATTTTATGCTTACTGATTCCTTTTCAAAGTTTATAAGGTCAGTGCATTTTGATCAAACTCTTACTAATGATAATGCCTGAAACTCAATCCAGAATTTAATTTAATGCTTAGAATTTTATAGAATGAGGAAATAGATCACATTACAATATTTCAAGTTACGACATTTTGCTAAAATTATGTGAGAGTACGAACAACAAAATATTTCCATACATAAATTATATTAGGATAATATTTTTTGTGTGGTAAATTGAGTGGAATCAGAGTTATAGGAGAAAAAGAAACAATAAATAAATAAGCAATAATTCTTTTGAATGTTAAAGAGGGCTTTCTTTACGCTTAATGTGTGTTCCCCCTTACCCCCCAAAATGATTGAGGATGCTCAGTTACTTTTGTTGAAAGCAATAATTGGAACCACTTAACTTGAAACAGGATTTGTTGCCTCATCTTTAGTCAGTGTACCCTACTGACACTCATATTTTGAAACTATTTCTTTTGTAACTCAGCAATGTACTATGGTAAATTTTAGGTTGATGAGGAAAAAAATGTAGGTTGTCTTTCTTTCACAAATTGGGAAAAGGACGATTATGCAAGGGGAGTGGAAAAGGAGACCAGTAAGCTGTCAGGACCTCAGGTGCATTCTCTTGTAGATCAAGTATAGGAAGGAAGGCATAGGAAAGTTGAGGATGTTGCAACTGATTAGCTTAAAACCACTTCTGCTAGAAATGTCCTTGTGTACTCCTAGGATTACACGTAAGCCAGATGTTTGGAAGACACCAGCACTAGAGTAACTGTGTAGATGACCAGGTAGCACTAAGTACTTTTTTAAGGTAAGGGGTAATCAATTAAAAGTGAATCAGCAGTGTGATTGTGTGTTTTTCTCCAATGAACTTTAACAGTTGGGAGTCATAAGTGGAGTAAATGCACAGTTAAACAGGGCTGGAGTTTTGCCTTAGTTATGGCCAGAGGTTGAAGGTGTATACAAGGGAATTAAATCTGCAGCAAATTAATTGGGAAATGAGAAGGGAAGAGGGGTAGGGGGTAAAAAAAATTGTTGGAATTTGTGTAATAGATTAAAAAAAATATGAGGTGATGGCATGAAAGGGGGAAGTTTAAAACTGAGGTATGTAAAACATACTCTATGCTCTTTGTTACATCCATACAACATGTAACATGTAGGAGGCTTTAGCTCATTATAGCACCTCTAGTCCATTGTTCTTATTTTACAGGTGAAGACACTGAGACCCAGTGACTTTAAATGAGAGGGTTTTGCCTAAAATTCTATCAGGACTAGGACCAAAATCTGACTTTTCTGATTATCGTGTTCATTGCTTTTTTCTATCCCTCCCAAAGTGACTTTTTTTAATATACTGTTTTCATGTTATATAGGCCTACCAACTCCCATAGCGTTCATGTTTTTCCTCCTATGAGAATACAGATGATTTCTTACAGGTTTACTCTTCTATGTGAGGGAAAGATCCTATTGATAATATTTTGGATCTGTTCTTATGTCAGTGCCCTGGGGAGTCACAATCCTCAAACATGTAAAAAGTTTTCATTGCAGTTAAAACTTTTCTGAAGGCATCAATTACAAATATTGCAAAATGACCTTCCAGAAGCATGTAAATGGCTAAGAGCATACTAAATCAATCATAAATTATACCTGCTTACTTGGCATATATGCTTTGACAATGAAGCAACACACACACACACACACACACACACACACACACACACACACCACTGTTGAGAACATGTCTGTCGGTTTTTAATGGAATGAAATACTTCAGAGACTGTCCAGAGATATTTATGGTACTTATGGTCATGGCCATGCTTTAGAAGAGAGCTTCCAGTTTTCAAAGAAATAATGATGTCATTTTATGGGAAAATTTGTTTTCATCGTCAATAGTAAATTGAATAGAATTATTGTTTATAATATCCTAATCATGCTTGGCTGTTGTGTCCATGAACTTCAGCAGTACTATGGGAGGAGACATGCACAGTTTGTGAGAGTCATAAAAGATACATAGTCTGTGTTTGCATGTTTCCCTCTAAAAGGACTGTTATTCGTCACAATTTGAAAATGTGAGATGTCAGATGTTATGCTACATTAAATTCTTATGACTGTAGAAATAAGTAGGTTATACTTGCCTTGATAATATAAAGGCTCCTTCAAACAGGAAAATATTATGGGTTTGTAATGCAGAAAATCTTATTTCAGAAGCCAATCCTCAGATTAATCAGTGGAAAATGGTTTCTTAGAGTGCCATACTGCATTTTATTTAGATTGTATGCATTTTAGTAAAATTGTTCTAAGTACTTCTGAGCTTACCTCAATAAGAATATGGTTTTGTAATTTCAAGCTAAACAACTTTTATAGATAGAATTCTTTTTAAAATTGCAAGATTTTACTGCACTAGGAGTTGTTCCCTGGCTTCCTATATTTACTTTTTCCCCCAAGACAGTAAGTATATATATATATTTTTTCTAGTTTTATTAAATTCTTACTTGCCTTTATGATTTTGTTTAGTTTTAAATGTATCCCCAACTGCAGTTCAAAATTCAGAGCCTCTACACACTGTTTACCTAAATTCATATAAAGCATATATTCCTATAAGTTTTATGTGAAAACTGGTCTCTAGCTTACCAAACGTTGAAGGATTGGCTTAAAATTTACGTGACCCTAAATCTAAATACATTTCCATCTCCAGGCTTTCTATTAAAATCAGAGGTGTCTGTGGTGGTTTTATAAGCCAGCACTGTCGATAGGCAATCAGATTGAAACAGCATTTTATCCCCTATAAAGTTTTTACCCAACTCCTCTCAGAAAACATATAGAGAAAAGGTATAGATATAAATTTTCATCCTAGTATTTTGCCAGGATACGGTACTTCATTCACCTTTTTATCCATTCAAACAGATGTTCAGTGGATCCTATAAACATTGTGCAGCATTATCAGCTTCATTCTAACCCACCTAGCATGGTCATAAAGAACCTGCCTAGAGAAAGGCATTTAAGAAAGAATGATAATCACTTTGAATTTTGTTGTGATTCCTAGTGTAGAAAAGCCACATAAAATCCTGATGTTAAGTACAGATGTAAACCAAGTTAAAAAAAAAAACACCAAGAACATTTCAGGTCAAAATGTCACTGCACTACTTAAACAAAAGACAATTGTTTATAACGTGATAAGGCCATTTATTCCATACTAGAGTCCAGTGGAAAAATCAGGGTGGCCAGCATATGCTGAACCATTAATAAATGGATGCTCTATCACGTTATGGGAGATTAATATATTGACTGAAAGTAAAATTGTATGAGAAGCACATTTCTCTCAGTGCCAGTGAGCAGCAGATGTAGATGATACAGGCAATGTAAATAAAATTTCGTTGTCCGATTTATAAAGAAATCTAGATAATAACCATTGAAGAACATTCCAACCACTAGTAAAGAATTAGTAGTGGAATTTCAGGAAAACATACTCAATGCATAGTCTTATTCTTTAAAAATGATGAGAATGGTGGTAGTCATTTTGCAATATGTAAGTGTATCAAACCAACAGGTTGTACGCCTTAAATTAACACAATGCTATATGCCAATTACATCTCAATAAAGCTGGAAAAACTGATGAGGTAATTTTCTCAGTACTCTACATTTTATTATTCTCTGGGACTTAATTCTGTCTCCTTTTCCATGCCAAACTCTTCTCTGATGATTAAATTCTCAGTCCTCTACACTCCCAGAATACTTTACTGTATGCTTGGATAGCTCTGACACCTGCATAATAAACATGGTCACACACAAAATGATATTCAAGGATGTGAACATTTTCCTGGGAATGCAAAAATCAGGTGTGCTATTTATCAAAACTTGTCATAATAGTTAGTACAGTCTAGCATGCACTTACACTGTTAGAAAAAGTAAAGTAGTCAGTTGAAGAGAGTGAGGGAATATGAATCGAGATAGTGTGGTCTCCCACAAACTGCCTCTGCACTTCTCATCTTTTAATCGACACTATGCTGGTTCGTTAGCTTCCCAAATCTACTCAGTTATGAAAATGATACTGCTCCTTCTTACACTGAGGGATATCTACCTTAATATCTAAAATTTCTTTGTTTAGTTATCTCAGCTATAGAAACATAATGGATCCTAGTCATATTGGCTCTCAGTAAAGAATCTTGTATCTGCTGAAATCTCTATGTATGTTACCCACCAAATTTCTCTACATGCTAATAAGTCACTATGAGTTTTTTAAAAGGAAAAAAAAGCAAAAAATTATTACAGTTTAAACTTTTATAATATTTAATAATAATGAAATATGTACAATATTTAAAGCATGATGTATCTAAACAGATATGAACTAGTATAAAGAGATAAGACATAGAGAGTTTATTTCACTCTAAGAATGAGGAGAATTAAACAAAGAAATAGAACTTATATCTATTGTGAGGCAAGAAATCACTGGAGTCACACACTTGCATATGAGTTATACTAAATAAAAAAGGAATATCAGACATAAAGTCATTGAATTGAATCACTTTCTTTGTGATTTGGTGTATTTATCTAGCACAGTATTTTTCAAACTGGAGTCGTTGAGTTTATTCTAGTGAGCATACAAGTTCTCTCTTACGCTTATATATAATACACAATTTTGTATTTTATTTCAACGATAATCTTTAAAAAGTATCATCATATTCAAGATCAAATAGAAATATGATCACCAACCTTTTTGATTTTATATAAATTTAAACAGATATACTGCAAAGTATAATTATTAGAAAGGTGAGATAAAACCTAACAAGCTGAAACTTTAATGTTTTCTCTTGGCATTCCAGTGGTCTGCACGCAGCACTCCTTGTAGAGTGCTGACCCAGAGAAACACCGAGGGCAGTCAATGGCCTGCTATGAGGCTTATGGTGTAGACCTGACAACTGCATACCAAAAGTTTCCTCATATGTTACTATTATCTGGAAATTTTAGGTCCTTGATTCTTGTTGTGGCCTCTATCCCTTGGCTGATTGTTTTATAAAAGTCAGAAAACCCAAAACTCAGATCACCTTTGACTTGGAAGCCTCCTTATTCCATTACAGTTATGTTGTCCATTGTAAAGTCCACATTCACCCATGAATAAATAGATAGCTATATTACTACACCTGTGTTACTGACTTGTATAAATCCTTTTACTGTGTTTTTTTTTTCATTTGGAAATAAACAAAAATGAAAACAAGCTTAATCTGAATTTAACTTGTCATTCATTTCAGTTCTTGAGTCCAAACAGATTTTGCGGTTGTGCTTAACTTTCCAACTTATGGCCTAGCACAGGTGATATTAATGCCTAATTTGAGTCTCTAATGTAATTTGTGCCAAGTAGTACTTGCCTCTGTACGTTAATGAGAAATGACACAGGGATAATTAATAAGTAGGTGGTAGGAGAGCACAAAGCAAAGGCCAACAGGATGTACAAATGAATCCTTGATGCCAAGAAAAAGTCTGAGCAAGCTGAACTTTCATGAGTCTCTGCACAGCAGATGGTACCATATTCACACCGCTCAGGTTACTCACATTGTGAGAAATATTTAAGCAATAACATCTTCCATCACATTAACTTAATGTTGTTAATTTTAGTACTGACCATTGGTTAATGTTGTTTTTATATAAATTGTGGATTTGGGGGGGTTATAATTGAATATAAACTCCAAGTTTACATATAGTTTAATATTAACAAATATTTGTTGTAATATAAAAATGTTTCAAATTATCACTGTTGTTTATAATTGTTTCTCTTTAAAAGGGACCTATAAAACATTCCAATCTGAAAAACACTGACTGGGACATGGCTAATAATGCAAATAATAGTAAAGTGCATTAAAATTAGAGTTTAGCATATACATTTTAAAAGAATAAAGCACCCCCTATAGGCTTCTAAATTAGTTGTAATCTTGAAAGGGTGATGGTGATGTTGACAGAGCTAACTCAGTTTCAAAAGACTCTTGATTTGTCTTGGACTTTCTTCCCAATTTAATTTGTTTCTCCACCAGGGAGCAGCTCAAATGATTTGTAGTTTCATAAAGCATTCTGAAAGGCCATTTCATTGGCCATAGGAAATAAACTTAGAATCAGATTCCCTCTACCCAGTCTATGATAGAATGCCGCTTTCGCAATGTGCCATACAACTTTTATTAGAAATTGTTGTTTCACCATAAAACCAAGCTCTTCACTATATTTCTGAACATGCTCAGTGAATAAATATTTATACTATGATTTAAGCACAGTTTATAGACATTCAAGACTCTGGATCTTAACATTAACACAATTTCTTTATTTCCAAAGACTAATTGCTCTTCTTTTAAGTAATTTAAATTACAGAAAAAGAAATCCTTCATGTCTCTGGATGCTTTTCATCAGAGATTTCAATTTCGAAAGCTAAGCTGTAGTAAGTCCTAATAACAACAATAAATAGCAACAACAAATTCCAGTTAGAAAAAGCAGCACCATTTTGAGCTATTTTTCTGCTTTTTTTTTATTCTTTAGTTTTCTTATTCTCATGAACATTCCCATACACACACATATTTATAGTAAAATTACCTTTAGAAATTAAAATGTCAGCTTAACTGAAATTGTTACTCCTCACAGATCATGTATTTCAGGCAGCATTTATTTCGCTAAAGACTAACAGAAATAAAAATAGAAATGTCTTACTTCTCCATATTAGTATAGGTGTAGTTACAAATTCGTTAAATGGTTTTAATTTAATACTCCTAGTTTACTACTTGTATTTAGTCTTTTTTCTCTCCCCCTCCACACACACTTGTTTATAAAGAAGAGTCTTAAAAAAAAACTTGAAAGAAAATGTATCATAAATATGACCACATCAAGTATTAGTTTAGACTTAACATCTGGACTCAAGTATGGTAAGCTATCATTCTTGAAGCTGCTATTATTAATAATGGTCAGGCCAAATTACATTGTCATGTCAGCGGTTTGGTGAACTATGCATCATTGCCTGTTGGTCCTCTAAGTCTGAGATAAATACAAAGTTGAAAAGCATCAGACAAATAGATTATAGCAGATGATATGTTGCCTAATAGGAAGGGCTCAGTATATTCAGTGTATATGAATATGTATTGCCAAATGAAGAGGTTGTCAGTGTAAGAATTGATATTTTGTATTAATATATTGCTAAATAGGAAAAGTATTAATATACCACATTGTAGTTACTTCAACCAAGGTGACTTATATACGTAGGTAAATCAGCAGTACATAACCCCAGAGGCTGATGCTTCTTCTGCTTGTAAGAAACAGAGATTGCTTTTCTCTGGAGTGAGTTGTCCTTGGTTAGCAAATGTATTAATGGAGGTACAATCGTCCAGCAACCTCAGCCTGTGAAAGGGCATAGACTGGAAGGGAAGAAGAAGTAGCTAAACAACGAATTGTTTAAGTTGTTCTTGATAAAAGATTACATCAACTTGGCAATTTTGGGTGAACATTAAGCAACTGAAAGAAGGAAAGAGAAAGAAAAGCAGAGGAAGAGGAGGAGAAAAAAGACGGAAGGAGGAGGAGGGATGAGAAGGCAGAGAGAAAGGAGAAGGGAGGTGAAGAAGGAAAGAGGGAGGAGGGGGGAAGAAGAAAGAGTCTTAGCAATATAGTGATCTGTGAGGGACTGGCAGAAAAATAGCCAGAAATTAATGTCAGATATGGATATGGCTAAAGGATTTTTAAAACTTGGATGTGCAGTATTGAATTTTAACTCTTGTTATTGTGTATAGTCTCCTTTGTAACCAGAAGCCTCCATCAAAATCTGTTATAAATAAGTGCTCTGCCTACATGGAAAGTCAAGGGAAATATGGCAATGTGCAGGGAATAAGGATGTAGAGACAGAATGCTCAGTTCTGTTTCTGTGTCACTCACTGTGTGGCTTTAAATAAATCACTCAATATTTACTACCTACTCTGTGCAAAAAAGCATTATTCTTGGTGTTCTACAGATTTTAACACAAATCCTCAGAACAATCTAAGTATAATGATAATCACTTTAAAATTAGTGAGATTAGAGGAAATATAAAATACTCATCACAACGTATATACTCAAAATATAATTTTTCACATTATTAATAAATAATAGGAAGGTCATCATGAGATGCTTTTCTAAACCTTTAAAATTTTCTTTTCCTTTTTGTTAACTTATATGTTTCCAAACTTAGACAAATATTTTCTTTAGATCTTTTTTTCACCAGGTCTCCTTGCTTAAATCGAAATCTTCTCAAATTGTATTTTCCTCCAACGGCCTCTGTGTCATAGGAACTACCTCCTCCTCACTTCCTAGCTTCACGATGGAAACTTGAAGTGATACTCCTGGTTCCCCTCTCTGTGTTCCGTAGATTCAATTCGCCAACTTCAGTAGACTCGTCCACCAAATATCTCAGGTTTATCTCCTCCTCCCAGCTCTCACGTGGTCACTCTGACGTAATCACCAACACGTCAGGGAAACAGCGCTTCTCCTTGCTTTCTTACTTGAATCCATCTCAGGATATAATTCCATGGAGGATATAATTTCCTGCTTCGATACACCACAACTCTCCTTGAAAGACTGTCCTGGCAAACCCCCGTGACTCCCTTCCTTAGGTCTGTGTGAGCAAATCGGAATGTACTTAAAGACATGGTTTACTTTAGCTAATTTCATTTGTGACTTTTAATGCTTCCCTATAAGGACTTCGAAATCATTCCTTAAACCTCCTTCCCTACTGGATTTCCACAGAGAGCACTTTCTCTTCTCTCTCCTTTCCTTGATCAATACTCAGCAACTTCATGAAACTTAGTTAACTTTTTTCAACATGTCACTACCTTTTAATTTTATAAACATTAGTATGTTTCCTAATTCATAATTGGATATCTTGCTTATCATGCCAGCTCTCTCCCTAACTGTGCCCCCAAAATACATGCTGAGGTTTTTCTGTCTCTCGATGGCATAACCAGAATCTAAATGACTTTAGATCAATCCTTAGAATGATTTTTAAATGTTTCTTTTCTTCTGTTCCTTAGAGATGCTGACCCCTGTTACCCTTCTAAAGTAGTAAATTTTTATCTGTGGAATGTCTTCTGTATCCATCCTCTCCTGTCTAGTTCCACTGACACAGGGTTAGTTCAGGTCTTATTGTCCGTGTGATTTATTGCCACAATTCCCTGTGCGGTGTCTCTAAGGGTTTCTCTCCTGCCTCAAGTCCTCCCACCCATCCTACACTGTTATTTTTCTAAGTCAGAACTTTGATTGGTCCTTCTTGAAAAATAAAAAAACAAAACAACAAGACATCCAATCGTTCTTCATTTGCTGCAGAATGAAACCTAAACTCATTGTGTCCTTTGCGTCACTATATAAAATAATACTAAAATAACTTTTTAGTCTCCTTTTCATATTTTCTACACAAATACAAGATCCAGCCCACCAGACAAATATTGTACCTTCCCATCTCAGAATTCTTCTGAGGGATTCTTTTTGTCTGGCCTATTCACTGGTTGCTGGCATTCCCTTAAATCACTGATGGTCTGGTTCAAATACCACCTTCTCCATAAATTTTTTTCTGGTTACCTTCATCCCAATTCAGCATTCTAATAGCTACAATTCATCTTTTATTTATATCTTGCTTTTGTCATATTATATAATACATTGAAATTATTTGCATGTATGTATTTCCTCTAGCAGACCATTGATCTTACCCAAAATTTCCAGAAGCTATTCCTGTGTTCTAGCCCTAATCATATAAAACTGTACTTTTATTGCAGTAGGAATTTCATGAATACATTTTATTGATTGAATTCAGCTTCTCTTGAATCTCACCCATGGCTAATCCAGTTCTATATAGAGTACCATCTCTTAAATAATGTTAACTCTATGACTGCCAGTTATTGACAGACATCAGATAGTTTTGACATATTTGTATATTATTACCAACATTTATAACTGAACATTAGAATACAGTATTTCATATTTTGATATTTAGACAAAAATTCTAAAGTAAACATAAAGAGGTTGACTTACTGATTGATCACATTTAACAAGACTATGAGAAACTTGCTTTATGGAGATAATATGTCCTGTCCATATTCTAAAAGAAGTTAAATAGCTTCCAAGTGCTATAAGACTAAGAGGATACGCACACACACACACACACACACACACACACACACATGCACATCACACAAACCCACACACATCTCTTACACATTCTTGATTAGTTAAAATAATGTTCAGTTCTTATTTAATGAAAATCCAGATTTCTATAAGGAAATTATAAACCCACATAAAAGAAGAAGAAGCAGTTTCAGTTGAGAGGCTAAAAAATATACTGCAGTTTCCATTTAAAAATTTGGACTTTTTGTTTTTTTTACAACCAATTAAAAAACAAAAATACAAATATTCTGATATTTTAAAATAATCTGTATTCCCTATCATCTATGACTTCCTGTGCATACATATCAATTCATACACAACTAAACATATAAAAATGTTTTCAACCTTTCACTTCATATCCTGGTATTTGTAGTGGGATAATAGTTAATAAGACCAAAATTCTTAAGATGGAAGAACCAGGGTGTAAAGCTCCTGTTTTCCTACAAACTCCTTAACTTCCAACACCATTTAAAAAAATCAAATTTGCAGCAATACAGTGAATGGAGATTTAAAATACTGAAAAATTACTTTAAAATAATTAGACAACTCTTACAACTTCATCTATTTCATTAAAATGTTTTCAAGACTCTTAGGTTCATTCTGTATATCTGATGTTTAAACAAAGCACTTTTATTAATTTACTCACTAAAGTAAAGATATAGCCAACAACAAGCAAACCGTTAATAGTAATATATATGTAGCATTAGAAAATAGTCTTGAGATAAATAAAATACATTTCTAAAAAGCTTTTCTTCCTTCCAGTATTACGTGGTAAGAACTGAACAGACTAGCTGTAAGGAGACAAATTTTCAGATCTTTGGAGAATAATCACTTTTATGAATGTGATTAAATATACAAACACATATGTATATTTAATACATACATTTGGATGATTTATCAAAATCAAATGCTCATAATGGAGGAATTTAATAGATACATAATATCTAATAATTTTTAAGTTAAGCTTCACTATCTTATGTTAAAAAATATAAAGGTATTAGATGAGCTTGGCAAAGGAACAAATTATGAATTATGATTCCTATCTTAAATTTTCATTTATTAGGGTTACATCTTCTAATGAGGATAGTCAAATTACAAAATATTTGTTCAAAGAAAACTATATAGAGAAAAGCAAACACTCTGCAAATGTAATGATCGATGGAAAAATTCAAGATCAAAAGTCAATATTAAGAGGCACTGTAGTATATTTGGTAGGAATTAAGACTTTCAGAATTCAAATAACAACTTTCCTACCTTCTGGTTATGTAACTTTGAACAAATGTTTAAACTCAAAGCATCTCTGTTGCTTCTTCTGTAAAATGGATTACTAGAAGCACTCATGACTTAGATTGTTTTGAGGATTTGAATTAAAATCCATAGAACACTAAGAATAATGCTTTGCACAGAGTCAGTAATAATAAAAATTATTTTCTATTATTGTTGCTTTTTTACCTATTGCTTTGTTTTGAAATGTCCATTCTAACACGTCAATTCCATTCTTTACTATGGCATCCCTATTATTTCATTTCTCTTTCAGTCAAGTGATCCAATCACAGTAAATACGCTAAAACTATGCTTATATTATAAGACATCTGGCAGAAATTTCAAAATTTTAAAATCCAGTCAAAATTTTAAAATCCAGTCAAAACAAAAAATCCAGTTTTGTTTCTGAAAACAGTTGCATATAGGTATGCAGTTTACATTTAGCATGAACTGTTTAAATATTTCAATTTAGTCCTGCAAGGCTATTATTTTGGCTGACTTAATAAACATATCAATTTACCCACAGTGCTTGAATCAATGACTTGGATACACAGATACAGCTTTGTTTTTTGTGACTAGAAATTTTCTGCATAGCTACACACATATATACACACACTTGAGTGCATGCACACACTCACATCAGAAATGGGCAGGGTTCAGATGTGTGTTTATCTAGATGCCTGATGTCTTTTATAGGAATATATATATACACACACAGACATGTTTTCTCTCTATATATGTATATATGTATACACATGTTTGCATTTGTATATAAATAAATATATAGAGAGGGACCCCTTCCCACCTTTTTTTTTTCCTCCTTACTGTGCATAGGAAATGATACTTTTATCTTTTCAGAGCTGTTGATTTACCTGAGCCATTACTGTCCTGATGAACAGGACTTTTTTAACTGTTTGAATTATGTTAATGATATTAAACTGTATTATTGCCCTAAGTGCTTATTCTTTTACTTGCATTTGAATAGCAAAGCAACATCAATAATACTATTGCAGATGGAAAAAATGTATTTGATAATTTTTTTTGGTGGGTTTGTTGCTATAACAACGGTTTTCAAGCTAAGCACTATAAAACTGCTTTTTAAATTTGGATGAGCTAGTTATCCTAGTAATATACTTGCCTCTTCTATGTTTTGGTTTCCAATATAGGAAGCAATTCTTTTTGTTTTCCTGTTAAATTTTATTACTTTGTTCTGAGATTTTAAAACATAGTTTAACTTTACCCCTGCCAATGCACACCACCTATTTTTTTCTTTTATGTTTTTCCCTTTTTTTTTTTTTAACATTTTAAGACATTGAAATCCAGATGTGCTTTTCTACAGCAGAACACACAGCTTTGAACCCATTTCTTCTGCTCTAAAGTAAATACAGCAATGTTTAAATGTAGCATATTCTGAAACAGTTTCAATTTCAAGATCTCTTTTAATTCCCTTTTTTCAGTAGTACAAAGTGAAATTGTACTCCACAGGGACTCCAAACATTTTTCTTAAGTAGAGCAGTAAAAAAGACTTAGAATTAAATTATATAAACTTAGCACGTAGCAAAAATTAATTGTGATTTTTATTTAAAAAATGGTTTCAAAGAGTCAGAACCGATGAGTAGCTGGCACTGTGCAAAGTTCTAACGTGCGCATGCGCGGGCACACACACACAATCAAGATTGAATTTATTGAGACCAAGAATTATATTCTTTCCTATTAGCATATAGCACTGAACAGAAAATTATTAAAACCTCAGTATGATGAAGAGAACTGTCCAAAGTATAACTCCATCCCCAACAACCAAAATAAGAAAAAAATCAATTGACTTCTCCTGATTGTGACAATAAGTACAGTGAGAATTGTTCATAACCAAAGTGAAGAGATATTGGAAGGGAGATTAAGCTGGGTATGGTATGAGCAATATAATCTTAGGGAATTAACAAAGTTGCATTTTGCCCCTTTGCTCTAACCACATACCTGTGGACATCCATAGTGTTTCATTTCATCATGCCTTATCTTACCTTCATTAGGGAAGGGGTTCCATTTGGTACATATGAGACCATACATGGATGTAATATTTTACAGTGAGAATTACAAAGAGATGCATTTGGTTTTCCAGTGAGCTGAGAACAAGCACAGATGTGCAGAGACCAAGGACAGCCATAGAAGAATGTCAAAGCTGTAGACATTATTAACCTAGAGAATTCAATGATTTTTCCTTATAAAAGTCTTCTAAAGAAAAATTTTATATAGAATATTTCTCTCTTAACCCACTTTTTCTAATCTACCACTACCTTGTGTTTCATGCAAATTTCTTTCTTTATATAAAAGTGCATTCATACAGTTATTCTATTCTCTACTAACCCCTAAAATCAGTCGCAAACATTTCAAAGTTTTCTAAGATTTTTAACTAGTAGCAACTAAGAAAAACATTCTACAAAGGCACATAAGGAGCAGTCACAAGAAATCTTAAAACTTTTATAATAGTGTACCTGGAACTCACTTAATCTTACTAGGTAAGCTCTCTCTAAAGCTTTGGTATATGAGCTACTTGGCCTGTCTTAACTTGAGTTATTCCCATTAAAACTCTAAAAATGGAAGTTTTAGCCATGGCAATCAGAGAAGAAATAAAAGGAATACAAATTGGAAAAGAGAAGTAAAACTGTCACTGTTTGCACATGACATGATACTATACATAGAAAATCCTAAAGATGCCACCAGAAAACTACTAGAGCTAATCAATGAATTTGGTAAAGTAGCAGGATATAAAATTAATGCACAGAAATCTCTTGCATTCCTATACACTAACAATGAAAAATCAGAAAGAGAAATTAAGGAAACACTCCCATTTACCATTGCAACAAAAAGAATAAAATGCCTAGGAATAAACCTACCTAAGGAGGCAAAAGACCTGTATGCAGAAAACTATAAGACAATTATGAAAGAAATCAAAGATGATACAAACAGATGGAGAGATATACCATGTTCTTGGATTGGAAGAATCAACATTGTGAAAATGACTGTACTATCCAGAGCAAACTATGGATTCAATGCAATCCCTACCAAATTATCAAAGGCATTTTCTCACAGAACTAGAACAAAATATTTTACAATTTGTATGGAAACACAAAAGACCCCGAATAGCCAAAGTAATCTTGAGAAAGAAAAACGGAGCTGCAGGAATCAGGCTCCTTGACTACAGACTATACTACAAAGCTACAGTAATCAAGACAGTATGGTACTGGCACAAAAACAGAAATATAGATCAATGAAACAGGATAGAAAGCCCAGAGATAAACCCACACACATATGGTCACCTTACCTTTGATAAAGGAGGCAAGAATATACAATGGAGAAAAGACAGCTTCTTCAATAAGTGGTGCTGGGAAAACTGGACAGCTACATGTAGAAGAATGAAATTAGAACACTTCCTAATACCATACACAAAAATAAACTCAAAATGGATTAAAGACCTAAATGTAAGGCCAGACACTACAAAACCCTTAGAGGAAAACATAGGCAGAACACTATGACATAAATCACAGCAAGATCCTTTTTGACCCACCTCCTAGAGTAATGGAAATAAAAACAAAAAATAAACAAATCGGACCTAGTGAAACTTACAAGCTTTTACACAGCAAAGGAAACCATAAAGAAGATGAAAAGACAACTCTCAGAATGGGAGAAAATATTTGCAAATGAAGCAACTGACAAAGGATTAATTTCCAAAATATACAAGCAGCTCATGCAGCTCAATATCAAAAAACAAACAACCCAATCCAAAAATGGGCAAAAGACCTAAATATACATTTCTCCAAAGAAGACATACAGATGGCCAACAAACACATGAAAAGATGTTCAACATCACTCATCATTAGAGAAATGCAAATCAAAACCAAAATGAGGTATCACCTCACACCGGTCAGAAAGGCCATCATCAAAAAATCTAGAAACAATAAATGCTGGAGAGGGTGTGCAGAAAAGGGAACCCTCCTGCACTTTTGGTGGGAATGTAAATTGATACAGCCCCTATGGAGAACAGTATGGAGGTTTCTTGAAAAACTAAAAATAGTACTATCGTATTACCTAGCAATCCCACGACTGGGCATATACCCTGAGAAAGCCATAATTCAAAAAGATACATGTTCCGCAGTGTTCATTGCAGCAGCACTATTTACATTAGCCAGGACATGGAAGCAACCTAAATATCCATCGACAGATGAATGAATGACGGAGATGTGGCATATATATACAATGGAATATTACTCAGCCATGAAAAGGAACAAAATTGAGTTATTTGTAGTGAGGTGGATGGACCTAGAGTCTGTCATACAGAGTAAAGTAAGTCAGAAAGACAAAAACAAATACGTCTGCTAATGCATATATACGGAATCTAAAAAAACAGTACTGATGAGCCTAGTGGCAGGGCAGGAATAAAGACACAGACATAGAGAAGGGACTTGAGGACCTGGTGGGGGGAAGGGAAGCTGCGATGAAATGACTGAGTAGCACTGACATATATACACTACCAAATGTAAAATGGATGGCTAGTGGGAAGCTGCTTGCATAGCACAGGTAGATCAGCTCGATGGTTTGTGACGAACTAGAGGCGTGCGATAGGGAGGGTGGGAGGGAGGCTCAAGATGAGGGGATATGGAGATATATGTATACATATAGCTGATTCACTTTGTTGTACAGCAGAAACTAACACAACATTGTAAAGCAATTATACTCCAATAAAGATGAAAAAATAAAATGAAATCCTGTTATTTCAAGAGCTCTTGTCTTCCCTAGGATGTTTTCTTTTCTACCTCCCCCTTATTTCCTGTATTGTTTATATTCTATGTAGTAAGTGACAAATACAATATGGTAACAATGGCTATTTTGGTATCTAAATCATTCAAATGGAATTCATTTATACTCCAGAGTACTGCTACACAGTTGTCAATCAATGTCTTCCTACTACATTCTGCAAAATTTGCTAGGTCTTTTTTCATTTGTGCCATTTGAAAAAAAATGTCCAACAAGGTTCATTGGCCTTAAGATGAACAACTGTCAGCAGAGACATTCTTATGTCTCAATTTAGTAAAAGTTTTTGAAAGAGAGAGCAATTTCCTGTATTTCCTGTAAATTACTACAACTTCCTTTTCACTGTGAAAATACAAAGTGTGTTTTTATTTTGAGAGGTCAAGGAGGTAGTCTTCTTTAATCATCAAAAAGTTGCAATCAAGTAAACAATTACCAGCAGTCTAAGAAATTTAAAAACAGAATTTAAATTTTAGTTATGCAACAAAAACTAAAATTTCATTTAAAATATTCAAATAGGATAGAAATTTAATATTTGAAACATAGCTTATAGTTTAAAATTTATGTCTTGAATGTGGGGACTAAGATGGAGCCAATTGTGAGGGCCCATCTTATGTATTATTAAATGTTATTTGGGAGGCTGGTATATATTTGGGAGTTTGTATAATAAGAAATGATACATTTTTTCTAGAAGCAGTATTTCATATGAACATTTCTCCAGAGACAAAAAAAATATTACTTTTTCTTTAATTGTAGGTTGAATGCAGCATTTATAAGAGTGAGAATTCCTTAAAATAATTAAACAAATTAGGCAAACTATAACACATAAATAAACAAATTTTATCATTTAAATTAGTATTTTAAGTGATTTCTAATTTAGTATGTTGAAAAAGATTTTGGAATATTGCTCTATTTATAATATGTGATATAGTCCAAAAGTTATGAACATTTCTACTTATATGTGAAATGAGGTTAATGTTGGAAAAGTAATAGTGAGTGTGAAATCAATGCTGAGGTATTTAAGATGAAATGTGATATTTTACGACTTATTTTCAGGTCAATTAAAAGTTTTTTAAAAACTTGAAAAAATATAATGGTCAGTAAGTATAAGAAAAGCTATTCAACCTCATAAGTAAACAGAAAAAATGCTAATAATAACTCATATACAATTTTAGGCCCATCAAATAGCCAAAAAATCTGAAAGTCTGAAAATACCAACACTGGAGAGAACAAACACTCAAAGAAATTAAGTTTAGTGAACTAGAGATAAGCATCAATGTGGATGAATATCGGGCATAAAAGTAAGGAAAGGGGCTTCCCTGGTGGTGCAGTGGTTGAGAGTCTGCCTGCCGATGCAGGGGACACGGGTTCGTGCCCCGGTCCAGGAAGATCCCACATGCTGTGGAGCGGCGAGTCCCGTGAGCCATAGCCACTGAACCTGCACGTCCGGAGCCTGTGCTCCGCAACAGGAGAGGCCACAACAGTGAGAGGCCCGCATAAAAAAAAAAAAAAAAGTAAGGAAAAAAGCTGCAGAGAATATGTACAGTAGCTAGTTACCTCTCCAGTGGAAAAAGTAGTATGTAACTTAAAAAGTGCTGGTAACATTCTATATCCTAAGCTAAGTGGTGTGTACAAGACTGTTCTTATTATCATGCTTTAATTATAGATATTCCATATATACACTCTTTAGAATGTATAAAGTATTTCAATATTATAGTAATTAAGAGACACATCAGAGGAATACCTGATTTATTTGAAAAAAAAAAAAAAGAGGCCAAAATAGCTCTGAATTCAAAACGAGACTTTGAACTCATCTCCTATCATGGGCAGACCAAAATTACAACTATTTACAGAGCAACTATCTATGAGAATGACCTGGAGACTAACAGAAAAAAATATTTCAACAATTAAAGATATAAAGAGCCACAATGAGATGGGTGGTAGGACAGAGATGCAGTATAGTTAGGATCCACAATTCTGGGTGGCACCCCACAAATGGGAGGATAACCACACAAGGCTGGAGGAATCATAGGCCCTGACTTCAGACTATACTACAAAGCTACAGTAATCAAAACACTATGGCACTGGCACAAAAATAGATGCATAGATCAACGGAACAGGACAGACAGCCCAGAAATAAACTCTACATTTCTATAGTTAACTAATCTACAACAAAGGAGGCAAGAATATACAATGGGGAAAAGATAACCTGTTCAATAAATGGTGCTCAGAAAACTGGATAGCTACATGTAAAAGAATGAAATTAGAACATTTCCTCACACCATATACAAAAATAAACTCAAAATGGATTAAAGACTTAAAGTAAGACTGGGAACCATAAAACTCCTGGAAGAAAACATAGGCAGTATCCTCTTTGACATCGATCTTGGCAATATATTTTTGGATTTATCTCCTCAGGCAAAAGAAATAAAGCGAAAATAAACAAATAAGACTACATCAAACTAAAAAGTTTTTGTACAGGGAAGGAAGCCATCAACAAAATGAGAAGGCAGCCTACTGAATGTGACAAGACATTTATAAATGATATATCTGATACGGGTTAATATTCAAAATACACAAAACTCTCACAACTCAACATCAAAAAAAACATACAATCTGATTAAAAAATGGTCAGAAGATATAAATAGACATTTTTTCAAAAAAGACATACAGATGGCCAACAGACACATGAAAAGATGCTCAACATCACTAATCATCAGGTAAATGTAAATCAAAACCACAATGAAATACCACCTCACATCTGTCAGAATGACTATCAACAAAACAACAAATAACGAGTGTTGGTGAGGATGTGGAGAAAAGGGAGTCCTCGTCCACTGTTGGAGAGACTGTAAATTGATGTGTCCATTATGGAAAACAGTATGGAGGTTTCTAAAAAAACTGAAAATAGAACTATTATATGTCTGGCAATTTCACATCTGGGTATTTATCTGAAGAAAATAAAAGCACTAATTCCAAAAGATTTATGCACCCCAGTGTTCATTACAGTATTATTTATGGTAGCCAAGGTATGGAAGCAACTTCTCCATCGATAGAAGAATGGATAAAGAATATGTGGTATATATGTACAATGTAATATTACTCAGCCATAAAGAATGAAATCTTGCCATCTGTGAAGACAGGAATGGATCTAGAGGGTATCATGCTAAGTGAGATAAATCAGATAGAGAAAGGCAAATACTGCATGTTCTCACTTATATGTGGAATCTTAAAAAACAAAGCAAAGAAACAGAATGAAAACAGACTCATATCTATAGAGGACAAACTGGTTGTTCCCAGAAGAGAGTGGAGTGGGTGGTTGGTCGACACAGGTAAGGCAAATAAAGAAGTACAAACCTCCAGTGATAAAATAAATAAGCTACAGTGATATAATACACAGCATAGGAAATATGGTCAATAATATTATAATAACTTTGTTTGATGATGGTGATTAGACTTACAGTGGTGATCATTCATTAAGTATGCAAATATCAAATTGCTATGTAGTACACCTGAAATTAACATAATATTATATGTCAACTATATTTCAATTAAAAAAAAAGAAGTAAAGAGTAGTGGATGGAAATTATCAATCCCAGCAGAGAGCTAGAGAGCAAAGCTCAGGGTAGACATAAAAAAATGAAGGGTTGAATGAAAATAAAATGCAATGTCTATGACTGCTTTAACAGCTTAATCTGTTATCTGAATAATAATATATTCTACCTGCCACAAGATTCTATAATCAAGGTGCTTTTCTCCATGATAATTTAATATATTTCAGAACACACTGTATTTCTACAGGGAGTATAAAAGGAGCAAGTTTTTATTTTGTTTTTCTCTTCAGTCATTCTTCAGATACGAAACAATTTTGTAGCATATTTTGATGATTATCATGAACAACAACACTTAGCTGGTCTTAGCTGAAAAGCCTTATAATAATCTGAGCTAATTGGCTAATTAATTAATCACTATTTATATAATCACAGAGAATAACAAAATATACAAAACCAATCAGAAAATATCCCCTGTGCTTATCCCCAGGGCTTTCAAGGCATTAACCATGAGATTTAAAGGCTCTAATAGGGGATGTTTTCCTCCTTGCTGGGAGGTGACCAGCTTGGCTGCTCTTACCAAAATATTTCCTAATATCTTCTCTTTCCTATGGAGACAATTGCTACACCTTGAGTAGCAAAATGGAGCAACACGGACTTTGTGTTCTTCCCCTGGTGTATCAAGAGATTGCTCTCTGCTCAGTAATTATCTTACACTGTGAACTAACAAAGTGAGCACTCAAGTTAGTGTTAGATCCATTACTATTTAGCCTGTTTTGAGTGCAAATGAATTCAGGGAATGTCTAATCCTAAATTAAAATGTAGTTTGTCCTGAACAGAACATCCTTACTTGGTAACAGGTCTTGTTTTAAAATATGCTTTTTAAATGATAATAATTGATTAACAGCAGAAGACAGGTGTAAATGAACGTATGCCTCTAAACTCCTGTTTCTAACGAAAAATAGACATCTTCACAATAACTGATGTCATCAAGAAAATAAATACATAAAAACTAAGTAAAATGCTCTGAGTAGAATATAATTTCTGGGTACAGTAACTAAAATGAAGATTTAGTTTCTTTGTTCATTTAATACTTAACCCCTAGATATCATTAAAAATTTCAGAAATATTTGTAACATAGCGTCATTTGGTACATCTCACAGTCATGTTAGGAGGGGGTCCTACTGCAATTCTTGTTAATCAAAGGGTCATAAATAGGATGGAAAAAAATTCAAAATGCCAAGTTCCAGATGAAAGATTGTGCCTTCTCTGCTGCATGAACACAGTGTGTCCCCAGTTAGACATTCCTTTAATTTAATTTTCCTGAGGACTTCTGGTACTTACTGAAGTTTTAGGCTTTCTTCCTTATAACCAGAGAGCCTGAGGGGATGGCTAGCATCTCGGTACATGAAACAATTTTTCTCTGTCTGAAACTAACTTGTTATGACCCTGGGTTTATTACAGGATATCCAAAATGATGCATTCCACCTGTTTTCCTTCTTATTTGATTCCTTCCCTTTAGTTATCATAACTAAGATTGCAAGTATTATGCTTGATGGTTTCTAAAACTATACTGCCACCTCTGATGGTGTCTGAAACTCTAGATCTATTTTTTCAAATGCCTACATCTGGATGTCCTATGTTAAGTCATTAGATCTTAAACCAAACTCCTCATCTTCCTAGCACCTTTTCCTCTGCCCGATTCTGCATATGTTTATGGACACACTCAGGCTAAAACCCATGATACTACAGCATCTGCACCTTTTTTTTTTTTGCTCCTTCACTGAGCATGTTTCCAAGTCCTGTCAATCCTGCATGGTCTCTCCCAGTCTCCCCTTTCCATCATGACTGCCACCAAGCTCTGTCTTGGCTCTGTCAGGCCAGGCTCTGTCCTAGAAGCTTTCTAGTGCTTATCTCATTCAGGGCTCATCCCAATACTAAGAACTGTGTTGCTTTCCATTGGTTCTACAGATTTGCAATCTGAGAATTGGAGAGGTTTTCAGACGTGTTCGGGGTTAACTAGTAAGTGTAGATGCCCAGACTGAAACCCAAACACAAGGCATTGTATTCTAAAAGAAAGCTTAGACATTCAGGACAAATAGTCTGGGTTTGCTCCGCTACTTACTAGCTAGATGAGTATCGGTATTGCTATGCCTCATTTTACTCATTCAGAAAATGTACAAAATATTTCCTCTTAGTGTTGTCGTATTAAATGATATACTGCCTGTTAATGATTATCCCAGTGCTTAGTGTCTTTTAATATGCCAAATAAATACTATTTTAAAACATGTATAATAATTATTATGCCCATATAGTTGTAATAGGCTCTTTTAGGTCTTCTCAAAAATATCTCCCTATTCAAACAATATATTTTTCTTCAATCCTAGATCTGATCATGTCACTGTCTGGCTTAAAATCTTCAGTGATTCAAATGGATCCTTCTACCCAGAGAGCTCCATATTATGGCCACAACCAAATCTTCAGCATTTAGTCCCACTACTATTTCTTATTTACTTTATCATCCAACTAAGACAAGCAACTTAACATTTGTCCTGATAGTCTCAGCCAAGTCTGAACTTGGGCTGACCTGCTGGCCAAGAATCTACTTCACCATCTTGATTTGCTAGTGTTCTGTCAAACCATCACAGAAGACTCAAATGTCACCTCCTCCAAGAAATCTCCCTAATTACTAGAAGAAGAAATATCGTTTCTCTTCCTTTGTTCCCATTGCCCATAGTAATGTTGTCATGGCACATATTGTATTCTGCCTCGTAATGTTGATAATTGTGAATATGTCTTGTCTATACTACTGAAATCAAGAACCTAATATTTCACATATTTGTGTAAACTCTATAGTGAAGAATATACAGAGCCCATAGGTGAGAAATAAGTGATTTGAGCATTGAATTAAATTATATTAAGTTAATATATAAACTGTAAATGTTTTTAGCTGAATGCCCAGTTTGGAAGAGATATTACTGGTGTATATTTTCTCACGTTTTTCATTCTTACCATTTAAAAGTATACTTTCATATAATTTTGACTTTTTTTTTTTAAAGTGGAGAAAGACCCTATTTGCTTCCATAAAGGAATATTTATTTGGAAAAATAGTTTTTCCTTCCATTTACAGAGTTAAATATATGGCTACTTGAAAGAATTCAGAAGAAAAAAAAAAACCTGGGACATTTACATTGAGACTTTAGATGAAAGAAAGATAATTACAATTAAATATACCCTGTACAGTGGCTGTCCTCCTCCGAGTATATTTGAGGACAATATTGACTCTGCCAAAATACTTATATGTAGCTTCTCTTTCCGGTCAAGTCAAACTCTACTTACATGAAACATCTTAAATGCACCCCAATGTTCATAGCAGCATTATTTACAATTGCCAAGATATGGAAGCAACCTAAATGTCCATGAACAGATGAATGGATAAAGAAGCTGTGGTGTATATGTATGTATATATATATATATATCTATATATATCTATATATCTATATATATCTATATATATATATATATAGATATATAGATATATATAGATATATATATATATATATATATACATACACACACACACACACACACACACACACACAATGGAAAACTAATCAGACATAAAAAAGAACGAAATTTTGCCATTTGCAGCAACATGGATGGACTTGTAGGGTATTATGCTAACTGAAATAAGTCAGACAGAGAAAGACAAATACTGTATGATATCACTTATATGCGGAATCTAAAAAATACAACAAATTAGTGAATATAACAAAAAAGAAGCAGACACAGATATAGAGAGCAAATTAGTGTTTACCAGTGGGGAGGGGAAGGAGGGGAAACATAGGGGTGGGGGAGTGGGTGGCACAAGCTATTGGGTGTAAGATCGGCTCCAGGATGTACTGTACAACATGGGGAGTGTAGCCAATATTTTGTAATAACTGAAAATGGAAAACAAAGTTTAAAAAATTGTATAAAAAAATTTAAAAATATATTTCCCAGCTGAAAAATAAATTTAAAAAACATTTTAATTGACACAGTAATTCTCTCTATGTTTATATAGAACATGGATCATTCTTATAAGTCTTTGATAGTACCTGCTTTTTTTTTTGAACCAACTGAGTGTCTTCAAGTAGTACATAAACTTCTTGCATCTGGGCACCTAAGGAGGTTCTAAATGCAATTCTTCCCTGGATATCTAAAGAATCTGAGTCAGTGTCAGGGCTGTAGTTTCACACAAGTCTTGCTGATGGGTCCTCTCTCCTTTATAGGATTATTGTTGTGACTGAGTTCCTGCTTCCAGGTCTCTGTCATGTTCTCTCTGCCAAACTCCATGTTGTCAAATTCCACCTCTTCCACAATCTTCTGTTCTTTTTTCAGAAAGAAGACTTATGCCCACAAACCTAATCCATTCATTCTGCTGTGAAATATCCCAATAAATGCTGACCCCCATCTGCCTGGGCCACTGCCTAGCTCTTATGCTACACTTGCTGATTGCACGCTGGCTCACTTGCTTAGAAACTGCCGAGGAGCTTTCAGATGCTGCTTGATTAACTCTGACGGGCCATCCATCCAGTTCCTGCTGCCTGGACTGTAATGCATTGTCGAATCTATACTGGTTGATAATGTATCAAATCTGGAGTCCACCTACCACATACCAACCTTTCCTTTTAGGCTCCTTTCCTTTTTTGATTGTGATTCCATTTATTCTAAGATATCACAGATTCTTTAAAAAATGTTTATTAAGTTGTCAAATATAACAACTTGTTTCAGTTACAATTGTAAAATGTTAGAAAACTAGTCTTCAATTGCCACTGTAGCCTCTCATCATCTCTGTTGATGCTCATAGAACCAATAACTTTCTATTTTCTTAGGTCACTTCTTTAAATATCATGAGATGTCTTTCTTTTTCTCTTCCAACTCTTACTCAAATCTATAACAAGGGTCTTAACTTCTCTTCTATGCTAGATTTCTTTTTTCCTATTAATAGTAATCTGGCTCCTGTTAAACATGGTAATTCCTACAAGTTTGAACTGGGATTTTATTTAGATATTTACATTAATAATAAAAAACACCTTTCTCAAATATTTTCATCAGGGCTTCCCTGGTGGCGCAGTGGTTGAGGGTCCGCCTGCCGATGCAGGGGACACGGGTTCGTGCCCCGGTCTGGGAAGATCCCACATGCCGCGGGGCGGCTAGGCCCGTGATCTATGGCCGCTGAGCCTGCGCGTCGGGAGCCTGTGCTCCACAACAAGAGAGGCCACAGCAGTGAGAGGCCCGTGTACCGCAAAAAAAAAAAAAAATATTTTCATCATATCATTTCCTTGTTTAAGAACAGTTTTCAAATAGCTATTGGGACTAACCAAAACTCATTTCTCTGTATTTTAAGACCCTCTATTAACTGTCTTCTTTATATCTATTAACTTAACATCTCTGTTTTAGTCATTCAATTTGCACAATTTATTACTTTTGCACTATAAATCTTTGAACCTATGATTTTCAGTGCAGGAAATATGGAGTCAAACAACTGCATAAAGACATCCAAATTAAGACACTGGTAAATTGCTTTATCTGGACCAAACCTTAATACCAGTCTACGTATATAGATCCATTAAAAACACTACGTGGGGGAAAGAGTCAAACGAATTAGCCAGCTAGCCGCTTATTTTGGACTTCAGGTTTATAACATAGATTTTTTCCCCCCTATTTTTGCCTCTGACTCAAAATATACATATCACTTGTTTTGAGACAAAACTCAAAACTATCCTTAAATTGTTCTTTTTTAAAGTAGTAAGTTCAATTCTGAGACTAATTAGCTCTGCACTCACCAAACAGTTAAAAAACAGTGTAATGACTGTCAATACAATATTTTCAAATCAGGTCTAAGATTACTTATTACATATGTTGAGACATAATTGATGTATGGGAAAAAACTGTTTCACCACCTAATTTTGGAGTTGACTCATGTACACGAAGATGATAAGTGGCAGTTAAGGTCAGTGATTATTTAAGGACACAGTTTCAGTTTGGGTCATTAGGGCATCTGTTGCCTTCTCATAAGAAGTTGGACTTGAGATAGCTTTTGAAATATGAGTAGATTCAAGGAAAGTATTTTAGCGAAGGCTTAGAAGCTGAGAAAAGAGGTGAACGTAAACACTATCAATCCATCGCAGGGGAATAGACAGTGGGCTAGCCTAACAGAAACAATGTATATTAAGTAGCAGTAAGAATAGATGTTGAAAAGGTAAATTGAGCTGGATTACATAGGACCTTAAAGTCTGGATTTCTCAGGCAGATAATGTCTTAAATATAGTCTTATACAGAGTAGATGTCCAATGAATAAATGGACGCATTTCTTCAAGAAATCTAAAGACATATAAAATGCTAATAATGGTGCCTTGTTGCCAACAGAGAGAATAATGACAGGTCAACAGAACTGATGAAAGCACCAGAATTATTTATAGCATCAATAATATATTTGATTTCATTTCCAGTGTGGAAGTTTACATTCACCATTGAGAAAGAGCATTTATTCTGTCTTATGGAAACTGAAAAAAAGAACATATTTTCTCAATTCTATCAAATTTCTATGACTATACCAAGTGTTAACCAAGGGTAAAACATTGTTCATAGAAATCAGGTTAGTGGTCTGCAAGAAGACTTTTTAAATTAAGTTTTTAATAATCAGGATGGCCCTTTATTATTTTACTTTTCTCTAAAAAATGCATTATCACTCAACTGATATCACTTTGGGAATGAACATTACCTACACATAAGTAAGGCCATGATGAAAACAAGAGTTACTTTCAAAACCAAGAAAGAGTAAATTCAAGTGTATAAGACATCACCCTCCATAGGGTGATGAAGGTCATCTTGCTAATAGAGCTTTAGATTTACAGGAAGTATTTCATGATGGCCTTGAGGACCACACAGAAATATTAACAAGTGAAAACATGACGATATTTTCTGACTTCATTCATAGCTAATATTTCACAATCTTTCAAAATACAATTAGTTTCTACAAGTTTCTATACATTAAATTTCACTCATATCTTGAATTTTTAGATACACAGTGAAATTTAATTAACAGATGACAGTTACTGAAACTGAGCTTAATTTTGCTTGCCTTAGAAATGGACATATTAATTTCTATATCAGTGGCTTTGGTCAGATGAGGGCATGATGAAATAAGATAAAGCACATAAATCTCAAAAAACCCCCACAAAACCTAGATATACTTTAGTTTAGATATGGCAGAACCATGTAGTGGAAAGAATATGGACTTTCAAGTTCAGTTGAAAAACTTGCATTCTTTTCACTGCATCAAATTCTGTGCCTTAAAAACACGAATTCTTTAACAGTATGATCCAGAATCTCTACCGCAAAGTGAGAAAATTGGCTCAAATAATAATATGCGGGTATATGTTTTGTCCATAGAGTGAGGTGGTGTTGCAGTCAAGGCCACGTTTGAATTTGTTGTTGATTGCTCCCAGCTATGTGTTCCCAGTCCAATCGTGGGAGTGGCCTGGGGAAGGTCCAATCATGCACATAGCCAAGGTTTTTCAACCCTAACCCTCCAGCTTTCCTCAATTTGTTCTATTGAGGAACAGCATACTTCTACTCTCTAATTTAGAATAATATAGAAAAATGTCACTAGCTATCCAATACCCTAGCTCTGGAAAATTTGGGGAGATTTTGAGGGAGGATGGATTTCTCCTCATCTATCAGTGTGCAAAGAAATCTTACACCACCAGAAAAGGAACATGAGGATGAAGAACTGGTAGTATGCAGAGCTTTTCTACACACAGTTCAAGATTCTTTCCCACAAAATCATATTTATCCAAAAAATAATAGTCAAAAGAGAAATCAAATTCCCAAGACTAGAACTATAATTTTTATATTGAAAAACAGTATTCCCTATTGACCTATAAGTAACCCAACAAGTTATTTCAGTTCCAGTCAAGTTTCTGATATTCTTTGGTTAATAGTTCTGAGCAAGAACCAGATACAACACACAAAGGGGCAGAAAAGAGTATTTTCTTCAAAGTGACAGTTAACTTAGCATGGGCACGTGTGTGTGTGTGTTTGTGTGTGTGTGTGTGTATAGAATATACAATTACTTTACATATGCACATACATACACACTATATAAATATCTATATATATACACACGTAACTTTTCTGATTCTTTATCTGTCTGTGGCATTGTTCCAGCCTTTGTTAAATTTTGGTATTCTGTTATTTTGTTTGGGGTTATGTCACTCAAGAAGTCCTCAGTAATCCTTGAATATTAGATGAGTAGTGGTGAATAGCTATTTGTTTTCTATTGAGAATAAGTGCTAGAGCTGAATTTGAGGTGGAAAAATTTGTTAAGAGTTATAAAGAACTTTTTCAATTCATACAGTTTATTAGACTAAAATTAGGAAACTTTTCCTTTCAGGATTTCAGGATAGGAATCACTCAGAGAACCGTTTGAAGCACATGACCTTGCCTTAAGTTTTTGATTTTAAAATTAAAACTAGAATTTACATTAATTAAAAGGAATAGTAAATACAAAAAAAGCGTAAGTAAAAAAAAAAGAAAAATCTAGACAGAATTCAAGAGGGATCACTTAATCCCTTTACAACAATACTCAAAATAAAATATTTGGATCCCAGTCAAGTGATACTTCATTCAGTGGCTCATTAAAAACAGAGTTCACTGGTCCACATGCATTTTGAAGATTTTTAAAAAGTTAACTTATCTCACTGGTTTTAATAATATTTTATTATAATGGTCATAAGGTGTTAGGATGGGGAAAAAAGCTGTTATATTGAGGTTTCATCTTTGGAGGATAAAAAGCCTAACAGCAGAAATACAAAAAAGATGACATGATCTTAACAATCTCTAGTTCCTTTATTATTCTAAGCTGTATTCTATTATTTTTGTTTATATGCTTGCTAAAATTACTTGTTCACAGAAAGAATTTAATTATATATAAAACAAGATAGGCACAAGTGAAACTCTTGAATCAAGATGATAAAAAAGGGAATTATTCTCAGAATTACCTACCCACCTTAGTAAAACATATTTGGCTTTTCCTTTATCTGATAGCAATCACAGGGTGAATTTGTTATACTGAAGCCAATTTGACCTTAGCCTAGAACTGCTACCAGTTAACACTGCTGTGTAACCCAAAATGACGTGATAATAGAGATAGTGATGGTAGCTCCTGAGGTCAAGTCCAATACCACATCCCCTATAAAACTTTTTTTTTATATCTATATTTACAAATGTATGAACATTTCATACAGACAAGCACTATGCTTACTTGTTATATAAAAGTCTTGGGCTGCTTCTCTATCTTATATTTTAACCACCATTGTCAAACCTAAGTAGGGCAGGAGGATCTGTCCAGCGATAGATTTTCATGACTGTTATTAGTCTTACTGCTACAAACTGCAACATGTGTGGAGTAATGGAGGCTGTTCTATGGGGTGTTGGCTGGGATGGGCAAAATCTAAAAGAGGCAAGGAGATTAAGTTCAAATACTCTTTAGGATATTTTAGTTCTATGCCCCTCTGAAGCATTTTGGGGGTAGGTGAGGAATGGTTAAGGTTTAGTTTAAGTTTTACTTTTAATGCTTATTTTATCTCAAATTTACTGCATCTTAAAGTTTTGAGTAATTAGAAGTCTAAAATATTCAAAATTCTATTTCATCAATACCACAGAGTTAGTGAAAGAAAAATAATCATGTGATTTATAAATGTTCTTACCTTCACATCTTTGACATTCATCCTTGTTCCTTCCTTCCCAACAAAGATATCATCAATGTCCACAAGGATATACCTGTCCAAAGACAATGTCAGTCTCTTCCCTGACAAGAAGGAGATGGCATCTATGAAGATGAGCTTGTGCAGCCAAAAGTTTAAGTTGTTGCCAAAGAGAACTCGCTGAATTCCATCATGAAGCCCCAGATCCTGAATCACCGTCGCATAGAGTGGTTTGCTGGAGAAGGATGAAAGGGATTTTTCTGTCTGTAATTCAGTTAAAAGCACAGGCTGGTAGGTTGAATGATTATACTGGAAAATTGTCCAGTCTTCCCCAGGAAGAGGGCCTTTCTCAACCTTAGGGGCTTTGGTAATATGCAGCAAAGGAGACTGAGGGTTGACAAAACAGTCCTTTAGAGCTAGATTATTGAAAAGGTTTAATGGAAAACCTTTTAATTGTGTACTCGGTGAGCTGTTTTCATTGGCTTTATGAAAACCAATTATACTAACACTGTATTCCACACAGTATTTTTCTAAAAGCTCTCGATTCCATGAGTCCATGCTGACATACTTCAGAATATTTTCATAAATAACTAAAATATATTTCCCTTTGCCATTATCTGTTAGAGGGGGTATGTCTCCCTTGCCAGGGGCAATGACCATATGGAACTGAAATCGGCTGGACTCCAAGATAGCGATAATATCTTGACCAAGTTGAGAGTACTGGCTCTCCACAAACAGGAGGACTGTAGGATCAGTTTTGGATGTATCAATAGGTTTGACTGTCTTCAGCTCCATTGACCGATATGGTAGGATTTTAACGTCAGTACATTCTGCTGCTGCAGTGGTTTCCATAAGTGTCATTTCCTGTTTATAGCCAGAGTAGAGGAAATAGGCAGAAATGACAATGCTCACCAAGCAAAAGGTGGCTAAGAGAACAATCAATGTTCGAAAACTTCTCCGAAGCTTCACAACAAGATTCATTTTTTAAAATACTGCTTTGGAAGCTTTTTCCAAGTTCTTTTCCTAAAGTGCCATCGTAAATAAAGTATGAAATGGTACAAATGCTACTTCCCACAAGTTCATGTAACCATTGCAAACCATGTAAAATGTTTGATGGGATTGCAAGCAAGTTAAAGTTGGAGGACAGTGGACTAGGAAAGTAGAAGTTGAAGAGATTTTGAATATGTCCAATACCAAATGTTGCTGTAGAGTCCTCTAAACATTACCTGAAAAAGAGGAGAAATATAATGACTAAAACAAAAATAGTAATATAAGTATTTTCGTGTATACCTATGCTGATATATAAGAAACATACATATTAAAGATAAATTTAGTATGTTAATATGCTAAAATATTAATAACCCAACGTTTACAGTCTAGATTTTACTACTTAGAATGTAGTAGATTTTTTTCATGTCTTCAAGAACACAGACCCTATTTAATTTTGCCAAAATATACATCTATATAGAAATACTGATTGAGATTTTTCAAACTAGTCACCTCAAAAAAAAAAAGGGTAAGAAATAAAATTCTAGTGTACAATGTTAAACCATAAAACTTATGGTAAAACCATAAAACCATAAATGGTAAAACCACCTTTTTAAAAACCATAAAACTTGCTTCTGCAAGGCTGGTAGACATTATATACATACAGAATTAGAAAACCAGGTATCCGTATGGGATTTGGACCAGTGCTTTTAAGTATCACTTAACATGCTTTTAAGTATCTACTTAGGTATCTGGAGTTCTAAGGTGAGGAGATGATTTTGTCTCAAATACATAGTAGTTACAGGTTTTTCCCTTTAGTAACATTCTTTTCTGAAGTCACAGGGAGACACTTGGGCTTCTTCAGCATAACAGCCAAAATAGAGAGGATTTCTCTTTCACCATTCTTAGAAGCAAAGTGAGAGAGAAGCTATGGGAGAAAGAACAAAATGAGAAGAGGATCTTAGATCTTTTTAATGAAACAGAGGCCAGAAACCTAGATGAGAAGAAAAATCTTGACATGTTTTTCTCAAAGCACATTCCTAAATTTGGCTGATTTCTCTAATTAGAATTAAAATTGTTTTCGATTATTACATTTTATCCAACAGTCAAGTGTTCTACTTCCCTTATCAATTTCTTTAAAAAGAAAAAAAGTAGAAAAAAAATTAGAAAGCATTAACCCCAGCTTTCCCAAATTGCTTCACCACAAATGGACATAATTTCCCATTATTTTTGACTCTGATTTTTAGTGAATTCCTTCCTATACAAATTTTCTTCATTCTCCTCAAAACTGTGTTAGACTAATTATGGAATTTTCTATTTCCCAGTTTACCAAAATAGCATCCCTAGGAAAGTAACCACAATAGGTTATGTTTTTAATGTGATACATATACTTTAAGGTGTATATTATTGATGTACTATATCATAGAGAATCAAATTAGAGTGTTTTGTAATATGAGTTGTATATTCCATCACACTGCAAATATTTTATGTTTCTTTTTTATTTTTTAATTTGAAGAAACTGAATAATGATTAAAAGAATATTAGATTAAATGATTAAACATAGTATTATAGCGCTTTATTTTTATGTTCTGAAACACATTTTTTCTTAGTAATCTAAGTTTTAAAAATCAACAAGTTGAAATAACATTTGTTTTTGTCTTAGATTTTGAGAAAAAAATTTAAAACAATCTCAAAAGTACATGAGTTAAAAATTTTAAATTTCTACCAAACATTTTACTTCTTCAGATTCCAAATATATAAGTAGGCCTGAATTTTCCCCTTTGAAATAGTGAGCCAATTTAAAAAATCTCTCCAGTGATTTCAAATTCACTTTAAAGGAAAATTAACTCCACATGCTAGGGACTTACTAATACACTGTTATCAGACATAACTTTTAAGATAATTATTTGCTCCCCCAAAACCTTTCAATTTTTTTAAAGTTCTGTTCCCTTTGAATACATTGAATTATTATTTTACTAAAAAGAAATAAAAAACAGCGATAAAAAGGCTTAGGTTTGGTATAAAATACATAAACCAATTATGGTCTACCCTCTACTTTTATGTATGTTTGAAAATGTTCATAAAGTACATTTTAAAATAAAAATCAAATTAAATTATATATATAAAATATTGAAAGAGATTTGGAATTTGCCAAAGAAAGTTATCCAGTCTTTATTATATTCCTTCCCAGACTTCTCCAAGCTCATGTATTTGATTAAAAAATCCATTTAAGGAGACATGGAATCAGTCCCACTCCCACCCCACCCCATCCCTGCATCACTCCACAAAAGTAGAAATCTAATCCACATACTTTGGTGGTTTAGTATTTTCAGAATGCATTCAATCAGGAATTTGAAAAGAAACTAAGTGCATGCCAGGTTAATATTTGTTAAATCCTTATCTATTCTGACATCAAAAATGTGACTATTATTTTTGAATGTACAAAGTATGAGATGTCAGTTTTGCATATTAGAACAGCTCATTCTAATATGCAATAGTGAAAAGGAAATAAAAAAGCATATGGAACTAGAATCTGCCAACCAAAAGAATAAATAAAATTTAAATGTGACATTTATTTAAAATTAATAGATGCAGATTACCACCACTGTAGATATATGTTTCACTCTGTGTTTGTGTGCGTGTATGTGTGTGTGTTAATCGAATGAGTTATACTTCCCATTCAATCCTCCTGTTTATTCTTCCCTAGCAAAAACTGGCCAGTGGAGGTGAGGAAGCCTGAGCAATAAAAGATAATGTAACAAGGAAATTTACTTATGTCCTGTGCCTGAGATAAGAAATGATATGGTATGCCAGAGATATAGTATATACATTTGGGGAGGGGAAAAATTTCCCCCCTAGCCCACTTGGTTCATTGGGGTGTTCTAACAATTAAAATGAAAAAAAAAAAAAAAGAAAGCAGGGGAAAAACAAAGTTAATTTCATATGTATGGAGGTCTCATAGATATAGGACTTAAGAAGTGACCAAAGGAGGAGAGGGGGAAGATGGCAGAAGAGTAAGACGCAGAGATCACCTTCCTCCCCACAGATACATCAGAAATAGATCTACACGTGGAACAACTCCTACAGAACACCTACTGAACGCTGGCAGAGGACCTCAGACCTCCCAAAAGGCAAGAAACTCCCCACGTACCTGGGTAGGGCAAAAGAATAAAGAATAAACAGAGACAAAAGAATAGGGATGGGACCTGCACCAGTGGGAAGGAGCTGTGAAGGAGGAAATGTTTCCACACACTAGGAAGCCCCGTCGCGGGCGGAGACTGCGGGTGGCGGAGGGGGAAAGCTTCAGGGCCGCAGAAGAGAGCACAGCAACAGGGGTGCGGAGAGCAAAGCGGAGAGATTATCGCACAGAGGATCGGTGCCGACCAGCACTCACCAGTCCGAGAGGCTTGTCTGCTCACCGGCCGGGACGGGAGGGCCTGGGAGCTGAGGCTCGGGCTTCGGTCAGAGCGCCGGGAGAGGACTGGGGCTGGCTGCATGAACACAGCCTTCAGGGAGTTAGTACACCACGGCTAGCCTGGAGGGAGTCCGGGAAAAGGTCTGGACCTGCCAAAGAGGCAAGAGACTTTTTCTTCCCTCTTTGTTTCCTGGTGCACGAGGAGAAGGGATTAAGAGCGCTGCTTAAAGGAGCTCCAGAGACGGGCGCGAGCCGCGGCTAACAGCGCGGACCCCAGAGACGGGCATGAGATGCTAAGGCTGCTGCTGCCGCCACCAAGAAGCCTGTGCGCGAGCACAGGTCGCTATCCACACCTCTCTTCCCGGGAGCCTGTGCAGCCTGCCACTGCCAGCGTCCCGGGATCCAGAGACAACTTCCCCGGGAGAACGCACGGCACACCTCAGGCTAGTGCAACGTCACGTCGTCCTCAGCCGCAACGTCACGCCGTCTTCTGCCGCAACGTCATGCCGTCCTCTGCCGCAACGTCACGCCGTCCTCTGCCGCTGCAGGACCGCCCTGCACGCCGTGCCCCTCCCTCCCCCCGCCCCCCTGGCCTGAGTGAGCCAGACTCCCGAATCAGCGGCTCCTTTAACCCCGTCCTGTCTGAGCAAACAACAGACGCCCTTCAGCGACCTACACGCAGAGGCGGGGCCAAATCCAAAGCTGAGCCCCGGGAGCTGTGCGAACAAAGAAGAGAAAGGGAAATCTCTCCCAGCAACCTCAGAAGCAGCGGATTAAATCTGCACAATCAACTTGATGTACCCTTCATCTATGGAATACCTGAATAGACAACGAATCATCCCACATTGAGGAGGTGGACTTTGGGAGCCATGATATATATATATATATATATATATATTTTTTTTTTTTTTTTTTTTTTATCTTTTTGTGAGTGTGTGTATGCTTCTGTGTGAGATTTTGTCTGTATAGCTTTGCTTTCACCATTTTTCCTAGGGTTCTATCCATCCGTTTTTTGTTTCTTTTTTTACTTAAAAAATATTTTTTCGAAATAACTATTTTTTATTTTAATAACTTTATTTATTTTATCTTACTTTATTTTATCCTTTTTCTTTCTTTCTACTTTTTCTCCCTTTAATTCTGAGCCCTGTGGATGAAGGTCTCTTGGTGCTGCAGCCAGGAGTCATTGCTTTGCCTCTGAGGTGGGAGAGTCAACTTCAGGACACTGGTCCACAAGAGAACTCCCAGCTCCATGTAATAGCCAATGGCGAAAATCTCCCAGAGATCTCCATCTCAACACCAACACCCAGCTTCACTCAACGACCAGCAAGCTACAGTGCTGGACACCCTATGCCAAACAACTAGCAAGACAGGAACATAACCCCACCCATTAGCAGAGAGGCTGCCTAAAATCATAATAAGTCCACAGACACCCCAAAATACACCAGACGTGGACCTGCCCACCAGAAAGACAAGATCCAGCCTCATTCACCGGAACACAGGCACTAGTCCCCTCCACCAGGAAGCCTACACAATGCACTGAACCAACTTTAGCCACTGGGGACAGACACCAAAAACAACGGGAACTACGAACCTGCAGCCTGCAAAAAGGAGACCCCAAACACAGTAAGATAAGCAAAATGAGAAGACGGAAACACACACAAGATGAAGGAGCAAGATAAAAACCCACCAGACCTAACAAATGAAGACGAAATAGGCAGTCTACCCAAAAAGAATTCAGAATAATGATAGTAAAGATGATCCAAAATCTTGGAAATAGAATAGAGAATATGCAAGAAACATTTAATAAGGACCTAGAAGAACTAAAGATGAAACAAGCAATGATGAACAACACAATAAATGAAATTTAAAATACTCTAGAAGGGATCAGTAACAGAATAACTGAGGCAGAAGAACGGATAAGTGACCTGGAAGATAAAATAGTGGAAATAACTACTACAGAGGAGAATAAAGAATGAAAAGAACCAAGGACAGTCTCAGGGACCTCTGGGAAAACATTAAATGCACCAACATTCGAATTATAGGGGTTCCAGAAGAAGAAGAGAAAAAGAAAGGGACTGAGAAAATATTTGACGAGATTATAGTTGAAAACTTCCCTAATATGGGAAAGGAAATAGTTAATCAAGTCCAGGAAGCACAGAGAAACCCAGAAAGGATAAATCCAGGGAGAAACATGCCAAGACACATATTAATCAAGCTGTCAAAAATTAAATACAAAGAAAACATATTAAAAGCAGCAATGGAAAAACAACAAATAACACACAAGGGAATCCCCATAAGGTTAACAGCTGATCTTTCATCAGAAACTCTGCAAGCCAGAAGGGACTGGCAGGACATATTTAAAGTATTGAAGGAGAAAACCCTACAACCAAGATTACTCTACTCAGCAAGGATCTCAATCAGATTTGATGGAGAAATTAAAACCTTTACAGACAAGCAAAAGCTGAGAGAGTTCAGCACCACCAAACCAGCTTTACAACAAATGCTAAAGGATCTTCTCTAGGCAAGAAACACAACAGAAGGAAAAGACCTACAATAACAAACCCAAAACAATTAAGAAAATGGGAATAGGAACATATATATTGATAATTACCTTAAATGTAAATGGATTAAATGCTCTCACCCAAAGACACAGACTGGCTGAATGGATACAAAAACAAGACCCATATATTTGCTGTCTACAAGAGACCCACTTCAGACCTAGAGACACATAGAGACTGAAAGTGAGGGGATGGAAAATGATATTTCATGCAAATGGAAACCAAAAGAAAGCTGGAGTAGCAATTCTCATATCAGACAAGACAGACTTTAAAATAAAGACTATTACAAGAGACAAAGAAGGACACTACATAATGATCAAGGAATCGATCCAAGAAGAAGATATAACAATTGTAAATATTTATGCACCCAACATAGGAGCACCTCAATGCATAAGGCAAATACTAACATCCATAAAGGGGGAAATCGACAGTAACACAACCATAGCAGGGGACTTTAACACCCCACTTTCACCCATGGACAGATCATCCAAAATGAAAATAAATAAGGAAACACAAGCTTTAAATGATACATTAAACAAGATGAACTTAATTGATATTTATTAGACATTCCATCCAAAAACAACAGAATACACATTTTTCTCAAGTGCTCATGGAACATTCTCCAGGATAGATCATATCTTGGGTCACAAATCAAGCCTTGGTAAATTTAAGAAAATTGAAATTGTATCAAGTATCTTTTCCAACCACAACACTATGAGACTAGATATCAATTACAGGAAAAGATCTGTAAAAAATACAAACACATGGAGGCTAAACAATACACTACTTAATAACCAAGTGATCACTGAAGAAATCAAAGAGGAAATAAAAAAATACCTAGAAACAAATGACAATGGAGACACGACGACCCAAAACCTATGGGATGCAGCAAAAGCACTTCTAAGAGGGAAGTTTATAGCAATACAATCCTACCTTAAGAAACAGGAAACATCTTGAATAAACAACCTAACCTTGCAACTGAAGCAATTAGAGAAAGAAGAACAAAACCCCCCCAAAGTTAGCAGCAGGCAAGAAATCATAAAGATCAGATCAGAAATAAATGAAAAGGAAATGAAGGAAATTATAGCAAGGATCAATAAAACTAAAAGCTGGTTCTTTGAGAAGATAAACAAACTTGATAAACCATTAGCCAGACTCATCAAGAAAAAAAGGGAGAAGCCTCAAATCAATAGAATTAGAAATGAAAAAGGAGAAGTAACAACTGACACTGCAGAAATAAAAAAGATCATGAGAGATTACTACAAGCAACTCTATGCCAATAAAATGGACAACCTGGAAGAAATGGACAAATTCTTAGAAATGCACAACCTGCCAAGACTAAATCAGGAAGAAATAGAAAATATGAACAGACCAATCACAAGCACTGAAATTGAAACTGTGATGAAAAATCTTCCAACAAACAAAAGGCCAGGACCAGATGGCTTCATAGGCGAATTCTATCAAACATTTAGAGAAGAGCTAACACCTATCCTTCTGAAACGCTTCCAAAATATAGCAGAGGGAGGAACACTCCCAAACTCATTCTACGAGGCCACCATCACCCTGATACCAAAACTACACAAGGATGTCACAAAGAAAGAAAACTACAGGCCAATATCAGTGATGAACATAGATTCAAAAATCCTCAGCAAAACACTAGCAAGCAGAATCCAGCACATTAAAAGGATCATACACCATGATCAAGTGGGGTTTATTCCAGGAATGCAAGGGTTCTTCAATATATGCAAATCAGTCAATGTGATACACCATATTAACAAATTGAAGGAGAAAAGCCATATGATCATCTCAATAGATGCAGAGAAAGCTTTCGACAAAATTCAACACCCATTTATGATAAAAACCCTGCAGAACGTAGGCATAGAGGGAACTTTCCTCAACATAATAAAGGCCATATATGACAAACCCACAGCCAACATCGTCCTCAATGGTGAAAAACTGAAACCATTTCCACTAAGATCAGGAACAAGACAAGGTTGCCCACTCTCACCACTCTTATTCAACATAGTTTTTGGAGTTTTACCCACAGCAATCAGAGAAAAAATGGAAATAAAAGGAATCCAAATCAGAAAAGTAGAAGTAAAGCTGTCACTGTTTGCATATAACATGATGCTATACATAGAGAATCCTAAATATGCTACCAGAAAACTACTAGAGCTAATCAATGAATTTGGTAAAGTAACAGGATACAAAATTAATGCACAGAAATCTCTTGCATTCCTATACACTAATGATGAAAAATCTGAAAGTGAAATCAAGAAAACATTCCCATTTACCATTGCAACAAAAGGAATAAAATATCTAGGAATAAACCTACCTAAGGAGACAAAAGACCTGTATGCAGAAAATTATAAGACACTGATGAAAGAAATTAAAGATGATACAAATAGATGGAGAGATATACCATGTTCTTGGATTGGAAGAATCAACATTGTGAAAATGACTCTACTATCCAAAGCAATCTACAGATTCAGTGCAATCCCTATCAAACTACCACTGGCATTTTTCACAGAACTAGAACAAAAAAATTTCGAAACAATAAATGCTGAAGAGGGTGTGGAGAAAAGGGAACACTCTTGCACTGCTGGTGGGAATGTGAACTGGTACAGCCACTATGGAGAACAGTATGGAGGTTCCTTAAAAAACTGCAAATAGAACTACCATATGACCCAGCAATCCCACTACTGTGCATATACCCTGAGAAAACCATAATTCAAAAAGAGTCATGTACCAAAATGTTAATTGCAGCTCTATTTACAATAGCCTGGAGATAGAAACAACCTAAGTGTCCATCATCAGATGAATGGATAAAGAAGATGTGGTACATATATACAATGGAATATTACTCAGCCATAGAAAGAAACGAAATTGAGTTATTTGAAGTGAGGTGGATGGACCTAGAGTCTGTCATACAGAGTGAAGTAAGTCAGAAAGAGAAAGACAAATACCATATGCTAACACATATATATGGAATCTAAGAGAAAAAAAATGTCATGAAGAACCTAGGGGTAAGACAGGAATAAAGACACAGACCTACTAGAGAATGGACTTGAGGATATGGCGAGGGGGAAGGGTAAGCTGTGACAAAGTGAGAGAGTGGCATGGACATATATACACTACCAAACGTAAAATAGATAGCTAGTGGGAAGCAACCACATAGCACAGGAAGATCAGCTCGGTGCTTTGTGACCACCTAGAGGGGTGGGATAGGGAGGGTGGGAGGGAGGGAGATGCAAGAGGGAAGAGATATGGGAACATATGTATATGTATAACTGATTCACTTTGTTATAAGGCAGAAAGTAACACACCATTGTAAAGCAATTATACTCCAATAAAGATGTGGAAAAAAAAAAAGTGACCAAAGCAAGCAGCTTTTAGGCAAAGAAACAATAAATTTGAGAGTAACTGACAGACAAAGAAACTTGGGCTTGGGTACTAGTTAGTGTAGAATCTAAGCAGTTTGTTTACACAGCCTTTTCTACTCTGAATTCCCTATCTCTGGTGATAAAGATGTCTCCTTACCTCCTGCTTCAGGGAAGGTACCTTTCACATGGGAGATTATTTCCTAATTTCTGGAGACAAAGTAGAGGTAGAGTGTTCTTCTCACACTGGCTGTTTCTTAAGTAACTTTAATTCCAAATAATCAATATGCCACTTTGGCACATTTGGGGTGGCTGCCCTGAGCCCCAACAATGTATATTGATCTCTGCCCCCAGTTCCTGGCACTGAGCTCCTAAATCCCTTGTAATTTCCTTGGTGATACGAGTGTCTTTCGTCCTAATGAGGTGATACGAGCAGGACCCTGTGGGGCTACTGGGCACAAAAGCCTTCCTGTGCCCCCCATTTATTTGAATACAGGAAATAGTCTTCATTCAGCCTCCATGACCTTCCCTGAGTTCCAACCGGCAGGTTCAAGCAATTGTTCATTAGGGAAGGGAGGGGATACAAGACAAGGGAGAAACAACAGTCAAGAGAAACAATAGTGCAGCCTTGGGGCAAGGTTCTGGTTCCCCAACAAGGGATACACACAATATCTTTGAACTGTTTTGCAAATACTGAAACCCCTACCAGGCCGTAGAAGTTAACGGTTAACTTCGATATGGTGCCCACAGGCACGTAGACCCCAGACTGTTGGAATCAGAAGGTTGATGATGCTGACTCCCACTCACCTCACCACCAACTAATCAGAAGAATGTCCATGAGCTGATCATGCTCTCTTTGAACCACTACCATTAAACCCCTTACTTCAGGTTGGGACACACAGTTTTAAGGGTATTAGCCCACTGTGGCTCCCTTTGTCTGGCAAAGCAATAAAGCTATTCTTTTCTACTTCACCCAAAATTCTGTCTCAGAGACTTAATTCAGTATCAGGGTACACAGGCTGGATTCAGCTTCAGAGGCAACAGTTAGTGGGTTCCTGGATGGGAGCTGGGCACCAGAAAGACCAAACAATAGTTAGAAGCTTGGAACTTTCAGCCCAGCCCTATCCTCTAGGAAGTGGAGAGGGGCTAGAAATGACTGATCACGCCAATGCAATGAAGCCTCTATAAAACCTCCCAAAGTACTGGGTTTAGAGAGCTTCTAGGTTTGGGAACACATCCACTCACTGGGAGGGTGACACACCTCCAACTCTGTGAGGACAGAAGGTCCTACTCTCAGGACTGTACCAGCCCTTGCCTTATGGATCTCTTCATCTAGTTGTTCATCTGTATCCTTTATCATATAATAAACTGGTAAAACTAAGCAGGTGTTTCCTTGAGTTCTGTGAGCTGTTTTAGCAAATAATCAAATCCAAGGTGGGGCGTCATGGGGACCTCTGATCTGTAGCCAAGTTGGACAGAGCCAGGGACCTACTACTTGTGATTGGATCTGAAGAGGGGAGCAGTCTCATGGGACCGAGCCTCTAACCTATGGGGTCTGTGCTAACTCCAGTTAGTGTCAAATTTGAATTGTAGGACGCCTGGCTGGTGTCACAAAGCACTGCTTGGTGTGTGTGGGAGAACCGCACACACCTTGTGTTGGAAGTGTTACGAGTGTGATAGTAGTGCGAGAGGAAAGGAGAAACACACAGGAGGAAAAGTAGGTTTTCTATATGCCTATCTAGTACTGTGACCATTAAAAAAAAAAAAAAGGCAAGGCAAAGTGCAAGGAGGTAGGAACGCCAACTTAAGCATCTTGGAAAGGTCAAATAAGACAATCGAGATTATTTTTAAAGACACATGTATGTTAAATGAGTCATATAAAACTAAGAATATTCATTTAAAGATAATGGTGAAGACATTAAAATGCTGCTCCAAAAGTCTAAAAATTATGTGGCATGTGTTTTTAAGGAGTCTAGGTGATATGTTAAATTTTAATTTTACCTTAATAAAATGCATTGTGAAGGATGAACCTGAGACCAGTTAGCAACGAATTGGCACAAACAGGAGCACTTTGTCTGCTTTCCCCTTCCACCATGATGTTGGTCTTTTGTTACCGAATGAATGGACAAATGTGTGGATGACTGAGTAAACTGTATCTGTGAAGAACTGATATTTCCTCAAGCACCATACCAAGCAAGTTAAATAGACTTTGATCCCAATTCTGCTGAATCTGGCTTTCACATATCCTAATAAATCTATTGTTAAAAATTTGGAAAGGGAGACCTTCTCATTATTTTGGCAACAATCTATCCCGAAATTCCAGTTGTGTGATCCCTGTGCAGACTTTGATGAGAAAAAAAGCAAGGCATTTTTAGGTGCTGCTTTCCTTGTTCTCATTCTTTTTCTTTTTTTAACTTCTGATCTTCCAAGTGTGACTCATCATATCAATAATAGTGGAACAAATAGTTCCCAGAATTTCCCTCTTTTAAGATTAGATAGTATGAAAAAATTATTGTTCTGTGTATCTGTTTTAAAATCGCTCTTTGACTTATTTCCAAACTGTGTTTATAGATTTTCTAAAATAGTCTGCAAAGTCCATTTACCAAGGGGTCTCAATCATTGTAAATTTTTAGTAATATCAGGTAGCAGCAGAGAAATTAGTGAACAAAGCAACTGCAGGTACTAGAGTGATTTTTGGCAAGAAGGAAATTCAGAAGTAAGCCAGGGGCTAAGAATTGCAATGATTGTATGTGTGATTGTTTCTTTCTTGAACGTGAACTGATGAACTATACAGAACATCCAAGAGGCTCTTAAAGTTCAGCTGAAATTGAAAAAAAAAGAGAAACTATTTACCAGCATTTAATGAGTAGCTACTACTTGCCAGTCATTATGCTACTTTCTTTGCATTCATCATCCTGTTTAGCCATTATTAGTCTATTTTTTAAATGAAGAAATTGAAGTTTAGAGGGTGTAGGAAAAAGACTGAGATTATACCATGAGTGATTTGTGATGCTAGAGTTCTATTTTCTCACAGTTGCACTGATCAGAAAAATAAAAATTAAGTTAGTTGAAACCAAACTCTTAACAGTTACTGTAATTAAGTACTTTAACACAAATATTGGCAAGTTTTATTTCAACTTTAACAATTCAGATATTCAAAGCTAAAAATATCTAACAAAAATGCAGAAAACATCTATAAGTGAATTGGATCAGATCAAAAGAAGCTGTGTTGCAAGTTGGGATGACATAAGAATTGCAATAATTTGACCACCTTTGACTTTTCATGATACATGGGGGGGAAAACATTTTATCAAGTAACCCATTTCTACATGCTTCATGAGATTTTTGTTTGCCCTTAGGAATATTATGAAGAATTAGCTTATATTTCATATAAATAAAGCAGTGTTTTTAATTAAAAACTGTACTATGTACACAGTTAACCATTCATTCAAATATATTAATGGCACCTTCAATCTCTAGGGGAGAATTCCAAAATTTATAACCATATTTCAAGAGAGATACTCTTTTTTTTTTCAAATTATAGGTCAACACCACATAAAAGAAAAGAAAATAGATGAGAATAGAAATATTGATGTACTTCACGAAGTGTAAAGGTAAATAGTGCTTTAGGAAACATGTTTGGTGTGTGTGTGTGTGTGTGTGTATGTGTGTGTGTGTGTATTTATTTGTGTTCTGGGTCCCAATGCAAGATTATTTTTTATTCTGAATCAGGGTCTAAAGTTTTTGCGAAACACTACTCAAGAGAGCACAGATAATTCAAATCGTTTAACCTGGTTTTATAAATACTGAAGACGTTTTAGCTGTAGATGAATGTAGTCTCCTATGATTCCAAGTGGTTCCTGAAAATATCCACTATTGACTCAAGTTAGGAATTGGTTGATAACATGTAGTTTGGTCACTTGGTGCTCCTTTCAGCTTCCAGGACACAAAGTATTGTGATATTATTCTTGGCAACAACCAAAGCCGCATATATAACTTCTTTCAAATAAAGGTGTAAAGTGATGAGTAATTGTTATATTTACTCAAAATCAAAGAAGTATATTTATTTTATGATTTTCTGCAATAAGGATATTTTCTACCCTTGTAAATAACCAGTTGACTATTACTTAACTTTTATACATTTCATATTTTCTTGACTTCAGTGACATAATATACACTTATTTCAGTCCTCAAGTGTGCATTTTTATCAGTACAACTCCTAAAAGTGTCACTTCAAACATAATGATAACATTACTACCACCATAGTATATTGTAACATCATATTATACTAGGTACATAGCTCTGAGCTATCAGCTGTATTCACACTTCAAAAGGCAACTCAGTAAATAGAAAAGTAAATTTCAGTTGATGTCTTTTCTCATCATTTCTTAGAGATATATATAGTGCCTATTTACCATTTTCCTAGGTCTTGTTTTCTAAAGCAGAGAAACAATATGATTTTTCAAAAAGAATCCATTTTTATTAAAATCAAACTGTAAATATCTATATATTTATCTTGTTTATCAGAAAAACATGGGAACTTTGAGAAGGAAAATACTAAATGGATATTTATTCTGCTTTACCACATAAGATTTCTAGATAGAGTAGCAGAAATGCTATTTGTGACCAAGTGGGGTGATCTAGTAAAATAATCATTGTGTAAAACTGTTTGTATTTATATTTAAAATTTCATTATTGATTTTTTGCCCTTAACACTACTGAAATAATGATATCTCCAGTATGGTCCAGAATTAAGTAGAATTAAACCTCTTTGAAATGCCTGTATCTTTCCTAGAGATTCCTGAAATCCAGGCAACTCCCTTAGAAACTTGGGATGACTTTGGATACATCTGTGGCATCTGTCTCATTTTTGTCTAGATTTGGGGGTAATATTTACAATGGGACATTCAAAATCAAACTAGGACCAGATAAGCTGTCTAAAATTCAATTTTGGATATGCTTCTATTTTCTCCTTTAGGTAAGAAGCAAAGGCATTCATCCAACATTCATTCAACACATAAATGTATCAACGTTTATTAACAGCCTACTATTTTCCATGTACATCTACAAATTCAGCTGTATATCATCTCATCATAAAACAAAAAACAAAAAACCTACCTTATTTTGCTTTCATTTGTTCTTAATTTCTTCTTTTTATTTCCTATCTATTTTTCTTTCATTTCTAGAAAGTCTTTTTTATTTTTTTAACACTGGATATAAAACTTGTGCTAATGGATTTATTGTGAAGTGTGGCCATTAATCAGCCAATCTATATGACAATATTTCCTATCACCATTTTATTTTCTCTCCATATAAACAATTTACATGGGAGCTACAAAAGATGACTGAGGAAATACAATGGTTTGCTTCCTTATTTAGATATAATCTTAACCATTTTCTCTCAAAAGTAGGCTCTTTTTCTATAAGCTGTCTCATCTACAAAGGTGAAATGAAAAAAATTTTAAAAGCTGACACTACTACTTTCTTTGTGCAAATTATTAAATAAATCTTATTACAGAAGCATGAAAAATTTGAAAACCTAGAAAAATAAAAATGAAATGAACATTGCTCAACAAAATCCTCTCATATATTTCTTCCTAGTGTCTTCTCGATATGTAGTTTGTAATCTGGTTTTATGTAGCTGTGATTACACGATAAACATAATTTTTATCCTACCTTTTAACTTAAAATTATAACATAACTAGTTATAATAAAAGGAACACGTGATTGAGAAGTCCTTCTTATATCCATCATTGTTTTTTTCATTTCTTTTCCCCCAACTATATACACTCGGATGATTTCAATACCTTTTTAAACCTGGTAGACCCATCACCTAACTCCTCAATTTACGCTACAAAGAAAATAGAAAGTGAGGGTTGAACCAGCTAAACATCACCCAGGGAGCCAAACTGACTCCCATCAATGTTGCTCAAACCTAAGGAAGTATCACTTTACTTACTTACTTGCTTCCTGGTTCTGTGGAAAGTATATATCTCTTTTAAAGTTATTTTATTTCCTTTCACCCCTAAGTCTTTTCTAGAACTTCAATCTCTCTTTTCTGAGGATTTAGTTAAAAACTGGGGATAATCATGTTAGTAATTCACTATAAACAGTGTTTGCATACGTTTTGTCTGGTAATTACAATATTTTAATATCTGAATGGCTTTAGTCGCCACCATTTGCTCACTAATTTAAGTCTATCTGCCTGTTCTGTATTTATTTTAGTTTAAGACTATAATCTTCTTCACAAATTTAACTCACACCTGTGTTCATACAAGTTCCTCTCACAGTTGCCCCCTACCCCAGCCCTAGCTACTGCCTTAATCTTTCTCTGCACCTTTAAAGTCAAACTTTTTGAAGGTTTTCTCTTGCAAAATTCTTTCATCTTGTTATTCCTGCACTTTACATGTTGACCCGTTTGCAGTTCTGGAATGACCAATGCTGTCTCTCCTCTTTCTAAGTTTGACCAGCTCTGTTTCACTTTTAGAGATTCAGTTTAGATAAAGCCACAACAAGAAAATCACTCTCCCTCCCCTGCCTTGCAAACGTTAGTTTAAATGAGTTTCAATTTAATTACTCATGAATTCCCATGAAGCCAGGGACTGTGATTTATTCAGAATTGAATCTTTAGCACACTGTAGACCACCTTGTAAGCCATATGTTAACAAAAAAACATTCAATGACACTTAAAGGTGGTCAGGTAGACTTTACTCAAGACCACTGTGATAGGTATAGGGACCACTGCAATGGGGTTTTATAGTGGTGGAGAGAGATGGGCTGAACTCTGAATACAGTATGGGCAAGTAGGAATTTATAGCCAAGAATCAGAGTGGGAGTCAGTGAATGGAAAATTACTAAGAGGAAACATTCTATGTAAGGGAGGTTCTAGCTAAAACTACCTAACGGGATTCTTGCTAAAGACAGGCTGGGATTATGAGACATCGTCTTGGGGATGGTGGAGGATGAGGAAACTGATTGGATACTGAGGGTGATCAGATATCGAGGTGGGGGTGAAGGGGTTCTGGGTAAACTGAGTGAGCAGGATTCTTGTGAAAACTAGATTTTGCAAGAAAGTGCACACCTGGGAGAATGTTCAGAAGCCTGCTTAGAGTTTGGTCAAGCAAAGAGTCTTTGTCTCATGTATGAAACAATGCTGATTTATGCTAAATCAGCAACTTATTCACATCTTGCATATATTAAACTTTTTTCTCTACCTCAAGGAATAGCTCAAATGCTATCTTCTCCAGAAACTTGTGGGGTGGGAGAAAAAGTCTGAGCTTCAATTTCGTCATTGGGAAACTAAAGAAAAGTAGCTGTTTATCTTTCTATTTCCATGTATCCATTAAAAAGGGGAGATTTGAAAGGATACTCATTAAGAGATTGATCATCTATGTCTTCCTTATACTTTTCTATATCATTTGAATTTTCTGCAGGAACCATGAAGTATATTTATAAAAAGCACAAAAAATCTAAGTAGAAAATTTAAAAGGAGGTGAATTTGATAATATTAAGGTTGCTTCAAACTCTAAAATTCTGTAATTTTGTGAATAATAAGCCTTCCCTATTCATTCTGATCCCTGATAACCACTCTTCCTCTAAATAGCTGAAGAATATGTCGTCCATATATTTTTTGTGATACCCTTACATTTTTGTTAAACGTATTTAAGTCTTCCCAAGATGATTGTGGGTACATTTTCAATAGACTAGTCTGTTTATTAAACTTCTCTTTTCACACTAAACTACTTTCCCTCCCCTCAAGCGTAACCCAATACTAAATTAGACACATAGTTGAAACTTAATAATCTTGACTAAATCAGTTAAATTTATATTCCATGTTAGTATATTTGTAATAGTTCTGTTGGAACAATGATCTCAGAATTCAAACCTAAGATTTTGAAAATTGGAAAATCAATTGCACCAAATTATCTCTAAGTTTACTTATAACTAAAATATTATGATGCATCAGTTGTTTCTCATGAGTCCAAATTTGTCAGAAGATACATGTAAATAATTCTTTAAAATACCATATTCATATTAATCTGTTATTGAAATGAAAAATACAGTACTTGGATTAAAAAGGGTGGCAGGATCCCCAAATGTCAAAGTTTTGTCTACCCCTGAGATAGGCACTGGCATCTCTGATCAACCTGAGTCTTCAAGGAGCAGCAGATACGCATCCATCCACTTGCCTGAGTTGATTTGCAAAATTTGTTCAAGACCCTCATGCACATAGAGCACTGGGGGTATAGGAAGGCACAACTCTGCATGTGCACTTGTGTTTCCATGGTGGGTGCCTGCAGCAGTGGCTTTGCTGAGACACATTCAGTGATTTCTGTGCAGTGAGATTGGTGACAGGCAGGAAAGCCAGGATGGACCTACCATTTGACAAGCACAGATGAAACCCTGAAGGGCACTGAAATGACTGTGTGATGAGAGAGAAGAGCCAATAATGTAGGTGCTTTATTATTAACCGAGCCCTGTACCTACAGGCAGTGGAAGTCTGGAGAAATTGGATTATATTAATATTGGTATATTTTCCCCCACAATTTACTTTGTGTCAGTCTTTCATTTTATTAATACAGTGATAAATGTTGTTCTTTCTGCCTTAATCATTAACTTCCTACTTTTATTTTCTAGATGACTTTTTCTAATAAAATTTTCACATAATCCTCAGCCTTGAATTTCAGGGAAGGGAAAAGATTTTTCTCTAGGGATAGACTCTGGCTACAAAGGACCCATACAGTCACCTCTGCTAATTGAGTGATCCATGCTACAGAATTTTATTCAATACCTTTTTAACAATTAAAAGAATACTTACAACTAATTTTTATAATATAAGTAAAGCTATTATAAATACTAGGATATAAAGTATTATAACTAATTCATAAAGTTTACAACTACAATAAAATGTAATATAATTAAAAAAAAATTTTAAGTAAAATATTAAAAAGAAATAATTTATTCTCAATCTATTTAGCATTTCCTAAAACACGGGCCATACAAATAGGTTAATCAATCATGTTTAGCATTTGTGTTTCTAGAATTCAAGACGTTAACCTAAATATTGGTATATCACATTGATTTGAAGAGAGAAAATAAGACATTTGCTTTTTAAAATGTCTTCTTTCTGTACTCCTGAAAAATCCTTCAATCTCCTAGCTTTTTTAACACTAGAGGGCGATATGTTCTTGCTTTTATTGCAAAAATAGACCCACAGCACTTCCTCTCCATAGACAGCTGAAGTGCTGAGTACAGAGACCACAGGTTACTTTGCTCTTAGGACAAGCATTCTGCTGTTGACATCAGAGAAACATCAGTGATTCTTAAGGTTAAAACACCAATTACGCCACAATTCTACACCAAATATATTTAGTCAATTCTCTTCCTCATATTTGAAATAAACAACCAATATTATACTGCTTGTATGATTCCCTGTTTCTGAATTCTTATTTCTGTTTTTTAATTAAGTATATTTTTTGCTGTTATACCCAAGATAAAGATAAATGAAATATCACCTGTCCTTAATATTGTGCTAGTTTTTGCAAACTTTTAAGATCTAAATTTTTTACTTAAAGGAACAAAAGTATAATGCCTGTGATGCAAAGATGTATAAACCAGCTTTGCCATATCTTGTTTCCAAATTAACATTTTCTTTAGGATATATGACTTCTATTTCTTAAGTAGGTACAATGTATGCTTCTTTTGTGTGAAATAGAGTTACCATTCAGTTTTACATTTCTCTATTATGCAATCATGTTTGTGCAATAATTTCATTTGCCCCCCAAAACATGATTTTTGAAGATCTGAATCTGCTTAAATGATTAACTCCTTTTCATAATCTTGAGTAAATAAACAACATAAAATGGATGTTAAGCAAAACTTAAATACAAAAGAGAAACGTGAACACTATGATTTAGGTCATCTCCCAATTTACTTTATTTCTCAGTTCTGATGTGGAAATATAAAACGTAAGAACTATATTCAAAATAATTTAAAATTGTGGTTACAATTCTGTTTAAAATGGCATTATGATTTATTTGCAAAGAAAGATTTCTAGATATCAATTTCTACTGCTCACAGCTATATCTTAGAATTGTAGTATTATGTGCTTTCATTGTAATTTATCATTTACCTGAGAATCTATAAAAATACCTGTTCATATGTAGCTGTTTTGCTGATTATTTGAAAGATAATAGATCATTAGGAGGTTGTTCGTGCAATGAAATATACTCAAATTAATCATCCTGAGTAATAGGTATAAGCATATAATTTATTTCTGTTCACATTTTGAGTTTTTCCCAAAGTTGTTTCCAAAAGTTAGTCATTAAAAATTTGTTAAAGTATTTTGGAGACTAAGAAATGATGTTCAATATCACAGAATATATCATAAATGAGTATAGAATCAGATGGTAGTATAACTTACAAACTATAATTGGAATGCAAACATCAGGATGATTGAAAAATGCAATAAAAAATAGTTCTTAATTAGATTTAGTCATATCATTCTGCTCATGTCACAGTTAAGACCACACACACGCACACACACACACAGACCCCAAGTCATAAAGGTCCATTTTGAAAAAATGACCATAGACCAAATATTGCACATTCAGCATTGTCAGTATTGAGACCCAGGCAGCTCTTCAAGAGATGCTGTTACTGATGCCTTTGGACCTTGGATATAGGTGAAGACACTCTAACCTAAAGGGAATCTGTTCTGGACCTGCTTCTTCACTTCACTAGCTTCTAAGTCAAAGTCTGGTAGAGGTACATCTGATTACACACTTTTAGTTGGCATGTCCATGCCTTGGCTGTGAGAGAGGGAAATAATTATCTGATATCTAAAGTGAAGAAGTGGAAACTTCTAGGATAGTGAATTTCTCAAACATAGGAAGAATGTTCAAATTGTTGAACAGAGTGAAGATTAAAATAATCGATAAAAATGTAAATTAATCTAAAGGATCTTAAATATATAAAAGGAGAATAATAAAGCTTTGTGGGACTAAAAACAAAATCAAAGACCAATTGAAATAAACAAAAACAATACCACAGAAATCAGAAGGGAGTAAATGGAGTAAAAATGTTCTAAAGAACCCTGTATTATGGTAATGATATTAACTGACTTAAGACATTGGTAAGTTAGGCATGCATATTTTGATTTCTAATGAAACCAATACAGAATATATATCTTCAAGACTAGTAGAGGAGAGAAAATGAAATGAAAGAAAAATATTCAATTAAAAAAAGAATAAAGAGGAGAAAAAGAAACCTAGAAAAGGTACGACTAATGCAAAGCAAAAATATTTAGGTCTGTTTATGTTAGTAATCACAGTAAATATAAACTAAATTATCTTTTAAAATCAAAGATTGGCAGTTTGACAAATCCAAGTATATGTTGTTTAAAAGTGACACATGAAAGTATGTGTGAAAGTAAACATCTAGAAAAAGATACATCAGAAATATTTTAATTAAAAGAAAACTGATAAAGCTATGTAAATATCAGGAAATTAGATTCAAGGCAGAAAGAATTACTAGAGATACAGAGATCACTGTAAAACAATAAAAAATTCAATTTACTAGGAAGTCATTAAAATTTAAATTTACGTGCATCACAACCTCAAATATATAAAGCAGAACTACAAGGTGTCATTTTTAAATTCCCAATTGTAGAGGATGAATTATGACATTTCTCAGGAATTGATTGAAAAGTTGGATAGAAGATTAGTAAGTTTAAGAATACCTATAAACACGATTAACAAATTTGGTCTAAAAGACATACTTAAACTATGATAGTCAACAACTGTAGAATGCATACTGAACTTGGAGATATTTACAAAAATTAATCATACTGAGTCCTAAAGAAAGTCTCAATAAATTTCAAAGAACTAAAAGCCACATAGAGATGTGCTATAACCATTATGTAATTAATATAGGAACTAATAACAAAACAACTAGAAAATTATCATATATTAAAAATTTAAGAAACATAATCCTAAATTAATTAAGGCAAAGAAAAACATGAATATATATTTTATGTTACAAATAATGTCCAAAATAACACATATCAAAATTTGTGAATTAAGCTATCATAATAGATAAATTTAGAGCCTTAGAAGTATGTACTCAAAAAAAGCATGAAAATTAATGAGCTAATAAGGTAAGCATTCTTCTCAAGAAGCTAGAAAATAATAAAATAATAACAAAGATGATAGAAGAAAAGATATCAAAAATGAACTGAAGGGCTTCCCTGGTGGCACAGTGGTTGAGAGTCCGCCTGCCGATGGAGGGGACACAGGTTCGTGCCCTGGTCCGGGAAGATCTCACATGCCACGGAGCGGCTAGGCCTGTAAGCCATGGCCGATGAGCCTGCGTGTCCGGAGCCTGTGCTCCTCGACGGGAGAGGTCACAACAGTGAGAGGCCCGCGTACCACAAAAAAAAAAAAAAAAAAAAAAAAAAATGAACTGAAAAAAATTCAGATAAAACATACAATAAAAAGACAAATCTAAAACCTGATTCTTTTCAAAAGGCTGATAAATTTGACACATTAAGATTAAAAAGAGATAAATCACACATAAATTATAGGGATGAGAAAGAGAAGATAACTAGCTTTCCTTCAGGTATTAAAAAAATACAAGAAAGTTACGGATAAATTTATAAGAAAAGATTTTAGTTTTAAAAGAATTTAAGTAAATAAACTTTGGAGAAAATGTAGCTTTTTTTTTTTTTTTTTTTTTTTTTTTATGGTACGAGAGCCTCTCACTGTTGTGTGGCCTCTCCCGTTGCGGAGCACAGGCTCTGGACGCGCAGGTTCAGCGGTCATGGCTCACAGGCCCAGCCGCTCTGCAGCATGTAGGATCTTCCTGGACCAGGGCACAAACCCGTGTCCCCTGCATCAGCAGGCAGACTCTCAACCACTGTGCCACCAGGGAAGCCCGAGAAAAGGTAGCTTTATAAAATTGATTGAAAAGAAGCCTCAAAATGAATAAAGCAAAATACAAGAATTTGAATAAATAGTCAAAAATATTCCCAAAAGAACACTCTAGTCACCGATTCCTTCACCATAAGGTCGTATCAAAGCTTCAAGGAATAAATATTTCCAAACTTACACAATCTTTTTCAGATAAATGAAAAAAATAGTAACACCTGTCAACCTCATTTTATTAGGCTACCATAATCTTGATAGTAGTAATTGATGAAGGGATGATATGAAAAAGGAAATCACAGGAAATATAATTCATGAATATAAGGTGTAAAATTTCTAAACAAAGTACTTATAAACCAAATTAACAATTTATAAAAAGAATGAAATGGCATGACAAAGTTGAGAGTAACTCCTATAGGTTGACTTGTGTCCCCCAAAAATGTGTATGTTGAAGCCCTAGCCCCTAGTATCTCAGAATGTGAACTTATTTGGAAATAAGATTATTACAGATACAATTAGTTAAGATGAAGTCATACTGGAGTAAGGTAGGCCCCTACACCCATATATGACTGGTAAAATGGGAAATTATAAAAAGGAGACATTCAACACAGACACATGCAAGGGGAGAATGCAATGTGGACAGAGGAAGCAAGGCTCTGTTGACACCTTGATCTCAGACTTCCAGCCTCCAGAACGGTGAAACAATAAACTTCTGATGTTTAAGCTACTCACTTTGCCGTACGTTATTACGGTAGGCCTAGCAAACTAATTTACTAATTACTAATTATCCTCTCATCCACACAAAATCATCTTTACCCAACTTCCAGGAAATCATACATTTTTGGTTTTCTATAAGTTCTTACTCACATTCTCTGGTTCTTTCCCATCTCCCTATCCTCCAAATGTGGAGTTCCCTGGGTCTTAGTCCTTGAAACTCATCTCATTTCTATTTACATTCATTTCCTTGGTGACCTCACACTGTTTCATGGTTTTAAACACTATCTATAAGCTGACTTGAAAATTTACATCTCCAGTTAAATCTTTTACTTGCTTCTATTTGTGTGTTCAACCACCTATTTGGTATTTCCACTTGGAAAACTAATGGATATCTAAAACTAGAACAAAACCAAATCATAAGACCCTACTAAATATATAGTACAGGGAACTCTTCTCAGTACTCCGCAATGACCTATATGGTAAAAGAATCTAAAACAGAGTGGATATATGTATATGCATAACTGATTCACTTTGCTGTACAGCAGAAATGAACACAACATTGTAAATCAACTATACTCCAAGAAAATTTTTTTAAAAAGACCAAATCTGATTTCCTGATATTTTTCTTAACCCCAAACTGATTCCTCTGACAGTTTCCCCAGAGAAGTAAATGATAGATGTGTTACTTTATTTGCTTAGGGACACACACACACACACACACACACACACACACACACACACCCCACACACACACTAGATTTTTCAATCTATTGGCTCTACTTGTAAAATGTATCTAGAATCTGAACAATCTTAAAACTTTCTCAGCTCTCACTCTAGTTCATATTAGCATTATATCTCCACCAGATCATCGAAATAACTTCCTAATTGACTTCTGCCTCTGCTCTTTCCCCACATCAGTTTTTTGGCCAAAGGAATCATTTTACAATGTACATCAGATTAGGCCTCTCTTCTGATCAACTCCCACCCCCAGAGGGACTCCCCCATTTCACTCAGAGTAACAGTGAAATTCATAGAGTGGTCTCTACAGCTCTACCTAGTCTACCACTTCTCTTTCACTGAACTCTCAACAAACCCACTGGCCTTCTCAATGTTCTCTGAATATGCTGCGCTCTTCAGATAACCTAGCTCTGGGCTTCTGCACTTGCTGTTTCTTCTGTCTAGAATACTTGTCCCCCAAGTATAAACATGACATACATTCTCATTTCTTTTAGTCCTACTAAAATGTAATATCATTTATATGTGGAATCTAAAATATGACACAAATGAACTTATCTACAAAACAGAAACAGATTCACAGACATAAAGAACAGATCTGTGGTGGCCAAGGGTGAGGTGGGGTGGGACAAAGAAGGACTGGGAGTTTGGGATTAGCAGGTGTAAACTATTATATACAGAATGGATAAACAACAAGGTCCTACTGTATAGCACAGGGAACTATATTCAATATCCTGTAATAAACCATAATGGAAAAGAATATATTAAAAAGTATATATAAATATGTATAACTGAATCACTTTGCTGTACAGCTGAAATTAACACAGCACTGTAAATCAACTATACTTCAATAAAAAAATAAAGAAAATTAAGCATGCAAAAAAATGTAATGTTCTCAGTATATCTGCTTTTGGCCTCCCAATGCAAAGTTGCAAGCTCCCTTCCAACACTTTCTAACCTCTTCTTTTTTTTTCTTATGGGTGTGTGATTTTAACAATCTATTATACTATATAAACAATATTACTTTTTTTGCGTCCATCATTTCCAATAGAATCTAGCATTTGAATCAGGGATCTTATTCTGTCTTGTTCTCTTCTATTCTCAGTGTCTATATCACACTTTAAAAGGGAATAATAGATAATTGAATTGAAAAGATAGGTAGGTACCAGAAGATAAAAAGGTCTTATTCAAAATGTTACAGATTTATAATTGCCTTGAATATTGGACAATTATTGAAACATTTTAATTTCAAGGCTGACATGGTAAATGTTGTTCTATAAAAATTTTTTTGAGGGAGTAAGAGGACAGACTGGAGCCATAAGGGTGGAGACCAGTTAAAAATTGATTGCAATAGTCCACTTAAGAAAATGGAAATAGACAAACAACAAGGTCCTACTGTATAGCACAGGGAACTATATTCAATATCTTGTAATAAACTATAATGGAAAAGGACAAAAAAAAACATTTCGTGAAGCAACAGTTAAATAATTAAAGCAGTGGGGCAGGGATGTCAAAGAACTTTAAATCGGTGAAAGCGAAGAGAAGGTGAAGAATTACACTCAACTCTATATGGAAACACATTATGGCTAAGGAGGCACTTACTCTATGCCAGGTGCTATGTGATATACTTTACTTAAGATATTTCACTTGATCTTTGCAATGAACCTATGAGGGAGATATTACGACCCGTTTGGCAAAGGAGAAAAGTTCTATTTAAGCAGTGTGCTCAAGGGGCATGTGGCTAGAAAGTGGCAAAGTCGGAATCTAAACTTCACAAGCTCACATTCATAACTGCCACCCTATTTTATCTCTTCTTTTGGAAACAAAGAGACAAAGACCAAGGACTAAAAGAAAAAAAAAAAAAGAAAACAGAAATAGGAATTTTAAGAAAATGCAAGCAAAGTTTATATGGAAAGCAAGATTCAGAGCAGCCAACACAATACCAAAGAAGGATGAAGTCATCAGACTGACACTAACAAGCTTTAAGAATTAATATAAAGCTGCAGTTATCAAGACAGTGTTGTATTGGCAAAAAAATAGATGCATAGATCAATGGAACAGAATAGAGAGCCCAGAAGTAAACCCACACAAGTTAGTCAACTGATCTCTGACAAACAACAAAGGCAATTCAATGGAGAAAGGATAGTTTTTTCAATACATTGTATTGGAACAACTGGACATATGTTAAAAAAATACTTTCTACTCAGATCTTACACCCTTCCCCAAAATTAACTCAAAATGAATCAGAAACCAAATTGTAAAACTAAAAAAAAAAACTATAAAAACCCTAGAATACAAAGTAGGAGAAAATCTAGATGACTTTGGCTTTGCTGATGACTTTTCAGATATGACACCAAAGGAATGATCCATTAAAGAAAGAATTGGAAACTTAGACTTCATTAAAAAAATTTTTTTTCCTGTGAAAGACACTATCAAAAGATTGAAAAGACAAGCTACAGACTGGGAGAAAATATTTGCAACAGGCATATCTGATGAAGTTCCAACAAGCTGCCTGCTGAATACATAATAATGGAATTTAAGGTCTGTGCTGGAATGGTAACTTAAAGGGGAGGAAAGGCCATTATATTGAGTGGCAGAGCTAAGGAACAGTATGTATAGTAAAATGATAGAGGCATACCATCAAGACCTTTGACTTTGCTTGAATTATGGTTAGAGGAAGAGAGCCACGGAAGCTACAAGCAAAGGGAGGCAAATGAGTCTGATCAAGAACTGAATACTTCACTGTTTGCAGATGACATGATACTATACATAGAGAATCCTAAAAATGCCACCAAAAAACTACTAGAGCTAATCAATGAATTTGGTAAAGTTGCAGGATACAAAATTAATGCACAGAAATCTCTTGCATTCCTATACACTAATGATGAAAAATCTGAAAGAGAAATTATGGAAACACTCTCATTTACCATTGCAACAAAAAGAATAAAATACCTAGGAATAAACCTACCTAGGGAGACAAAAGACCTGTATGCAGAAAACTATAAAATACTGATGAAAGAAATTAAAGATGATACCAACAGACGGAGAGATATACCATGTTCTTGGATTAGAAGAATAAATATTGTGAAAATGACTCTACTACCCAAAGCAATCTACAGATTCAGTGCAATCCCTATCAAATTACCAATGGCATTTTTTATGGAACTAGAACAAATCATCTTAAAATTTGTATGGAGACACAAAAGACCGCGAATAGCTAAAGCAGTCTTGAGGGCAAACAATGGAGCTGGAGCAATCAGACTCCCTTACTTCAGACTATACTACAAAGCTACAGTAATCAAGACAATATGGTACTGGCACAAAAACAGAAACATAGATCAATGGAACAAGATAGTAAGCCCAGAGATAAACCCATGCACATATGGTCAACTAATCTATGACAAACGAGGCAAAAATATACAATGGAGAAAAGACAGTCTCTTCAATAAGTGGTGCTGGGAAAACTGGACAGCTACATGTAAAAGAATGAAATTAGAACACTCCCTAACACCATACACAAAAATAAAAAATGGATTCGAGACCTAAATGTAAAACCGGACAGGATAAAACTCTTAGAGGAAAACATAGGAAGAACACTCTTTGACATAAATCACAGCAAGATCTTTTTTGATCCACTTCCTAGCATAATGGAAATAAAAAGAAAAATAAACAAATGGGACCTAATGAAACTTCAAAGCTTTTGCACAGTAAAGGAAACCATAAACAAGACAAAAAATCAACCCTCAGAATGGGAGAAAATATTTGCAGATGAATCAACAGACAAAAGATTAATCTCCAAAATATATAAACAGCTCATGCAGCTCAATATTAAAGAAACAAACAACCCAATCCAAAAATGGGCAGAAGACCTAAACAGACATTTCTCCAAAGAAGACATACAGATGGCCAAGAAGCACATGAAAAGCTGCTCAACATCACTATTAGAGAAATGCAAATCAAAACTACAATGAGGTATCACCTCACTCCAGTTAGAATGGTCATCATCAGAAAATCTACAAACAACAAATGCTGGAGAGGGTGTGGAGAAAAGGGAACCCTCTTGCACTGTTGGTGGGAATGTAAATTGATACAGCCACTATGAATAACAGTATGGAGGTTCCTTAAAAAACTAAAAATAGAATTACCATGTGATCCAGCAATCCCACTACTGGGCCTATACCCAGAGAAAACCATAATTCAAAAAGACACATGCACCCCAATGTTCATTGCAGCACTATTTACAATAGCCAGGTCATGGAAGCAACCTAAATGCCCAGACAGAAGAATGGATAAAGAAGATGTGGTACATATATACAATGGAATATTACTCAGCCATAAAAAGGAACGAAACTGAATCATTTGTTGAGACATGGATGGATCTAGAGACTGTCACACAGAGTGAAGTAAGTCAGAAAGAGAAAAACAAATATCGTATATTAATGCATGTATGTGGAACCTAGAAAAATGGTACAGATGAACCGGTTTGCAGGGCAGAAGTTGAGACACAGATGTAGAGAACAAATGTATGGACACCAAGGGGGGAAAGCCACGGTGGGGTGGGGATGGTGGTGTGCTGAATTGGGTGATTGGGACTGACATGTATACACTGATGTGTATAAAATTGATGACTAATAAGAACCTGCAGTATAAACAAACAAACAAACAAACAAACGAACAACTAATACTAAACTTTCTTTGGGTTATTTGCATGGAAATATGTTAATATAAATGTTTCAGACATTACATGAAATTTCTAAAAATCTTATATGTTCTGGTATAATGTTATAAGTCATAATTCTAGTTATTACTTTAAAATGTATATCTCAGAAATAACTAAATTTCCTTGTCAATTGCATTATTATGAATTTTCATCAAATCTTTAACCGTGGTCATTTTTAAGTCTCTTTTCATTTACAGACAGTTCTGGGTTTACTCTGATGCTTTTGCAAAAATGTTCCTATAAAAGGGTTTCATCTTCAAGGAATTCATGGAAAAGACTCTGACAAGTACGGGATTCTGGTAACTGACTATACTGCTGACCTGAATGAATAAGCATTTTCAGAACTCTAATGGAAAACTGATGAATTCATAAAAGTGCTAACAAAAGGTCAAGATGAAAAAAATTAATTACATGGTACTGAGTGAACTGATGAGGATGATTATAATCTTTGTGACTTTATGTTTGAATGAAAAAAAAAATCCCACAAGGGCTCAGAGGCAAAAAATACACAAATCAATTTTCACTGCAAAGTAAAGGAGCTATTACAGTGGAGGATTACTGGACTGAATGTCAATATTATGGCATAGTATGTTTCATGTTTGGTAATTGCAATCATTGTTGCTTTTGTTGTGGTCATCCATTTACAATGCTTGGTGTCAGTTTATTTATCTCTTGTAAAAATAAAATACAGTGTGTGTGTGTGAAAAAAAAATAAAAGGTCTCTAAAAAAACAAAAGAATTGAATGCTATATATGAGTCAAGAAATACAACTGAAAATTGACCTTGACTTTGGTGACCTTAGCAAAATGTCTGGTGGTGTAGTGAAGTCAAGGAGAAGATTAAACTAAGTGGAGAAGGAAGTAGGCGGTGAACAATTTGAGAATAGCTGCAAGTTAAAGGAAAAAGAAAGTGAAAGAATGAATAGAAATACAAAATTTGTTGCCAAGTGAGAACTCTAAGGGTATGCTATGAGATGTAAGCAAAAGGAGAGAGTCCTATGAACATGAAGTTATTAGGAGAGGATTTAGAGAGGGACGTCAACTGTTCTAATCATTGAAGAATGAGATGATTTGGATTTTGAGGGGAAAGGAAAGAGATTTGAAACAGAGAAGAAAACCAAGATTCAGGACCAGGCAGGGTAATGACAGGACCAATTTTGCCTTTAGAATTCGAATACAGTATTAATTTTCTGTGCTTTCCTCCATACATTTTAGTTAAATCAACTTATAGCCAGCAGCAATAAAGTGACTGTCATCAACTGATAATTGTTGTGGGTTAGGTCAGTAATCATTCTTTAAATACTATTATTATATTCAGCATTGATCTGCATCCTTGTTAATTGTCTCAGCAGACAATCATGGAAGCAGTTATCCATGAAACATAAAATGCTCACTTAGCTTTCATATTCTTACTGGCAAGGGAACTATAAGATATAGAGATGAATGAATGAAGTTATAACACAGGAGTGTACTTCTTGACCTATGAATGAATAGAGGAGAGAGAAGACGAATTTTGCCTAGTATTTAACATCGAAGTTTAATTTCAAGAAATCACTAAGGAATTCATTAAACCATAAGTTGTTTAGACTTTTGTAATTATTGGCTTGTTATTTGTGACTTTAATGTATTACTAATAGTGTTACACTTATGTTCACAAGTTACATTAATATCCAGAGTCTCCTAGAAGCTATACTTTTAATATTTTAATTATTCTCCTTTTGAATTAAGGTATTTCTTTATCATTATTAATAGAATTTACCTACAGCAGAAGTAACAAAAGATTACTATCACTTAAAATTCATTTCAACAATCACTTCTCTACCACTGACTTTCTTACCTAGAGACTCAATACATAAATGTCTGGAGAAAATTTAGATTGTTTTGTTTTGTTCTAGTTTATAGGAAGTTCTAGTAGGTTTTGTTTTTCATTATATTATCTCACTGTCAGGATACTATCGTGTAACATGATAGACTACTGACTTCGAGCTGCTTGTAATGGAAAATAAACTCTTTTCAAGTGGACACTTTTATCCTGTGTACAAGCAACTATAAATTCCAATATGCAAAATTATTATTCAAGGAACGCAGGGAATGATTGAATGGAGAACTTAACGCACAGAAGCTTGAAGAGAACCGTCCAATGCCACACAGCTCACATGAACCCACATTTTGTGATTGATTCTCTATCTCCTTCTCCATTACTGCTGTTCTGCATCTATACCCTAAATATCAAGAAGTAGACTTTCATTGCCATGAGCAAGACTTATAAAGAACTTTATTGAAATGAAAATATTGAGTTTTGTTGATGATTTCTTTCCTAATTATGGATTGTATGTATCTTATCATCACTATTTCCACCTTTTACTTATTTCTCTTACTTCAGAGCATTCTTAATTTTACACAGCACAAAACAGTTGGATAATCCTTTACCAAAGAAAGACATGCTCCATTCAGTTTCACAGGTGATCTGTGCCTATTTTATTTTATATTTTTACCTAATTGCTTTATAGCTTATGTAATTTTAACTTTTAGATACTGCAGAATAAAACACCAGCTTGGCCATCAACAGAAATAACATGACTGGTCACATATAAATATATCCCATATAGAATTTCATCTTCCCACTCAAAACTGATCCAGGATACACAATTCTCAAAGTTTGGAAAAAGCATGATAAAAACTCATGAGAAGAGACTTGGAATGATTTCAAGCATTCTGCTACTTGTCAGAGGCAACATTTCTTGAGATGCTCCTATTTTAATACTTGATGAGTGGAATCTAGAATTATTACAAACGTTACTTATGAACGCTTTAAAAGGATGCTAGGCACACTACCAAAATAATTCACTTAGGAAGCCTATTTGGTATAAAAAAAATACTGGGAGATTATGAAATGCAAAATATTTTGTTGATCTTCAAAATATCTTTGGGAGAAAAGAATAGGAGGAGTGAAAGTGGTCTTGTTTTAAATGTGAAAACCATAAAGTCAATTTAAGATACCAACACATTTGTGGAAAAACTTAAAATATAATTTGTATCTTTTTATTCTCAGTCTGGGTCAACATTAGTAATTTAGAGTAGTTCAATCTATTGTCCAAAAGCTTCTGTGGAAAGAATTCCTGCCATGAGTAGAAGCGAGACAGCAGTTACCAAGCTCTCTCGTGTTTCTCATTGCGGGACTACAAGGGGTGTGGGTAATGAACATTCTGCCCACCTCCAAACCTGCTCTGCAGTCAGTTAAAAAACTGCTCAATAAATATCAAGGAAACAACTGGGGAAAATTATGTAGCCGCATAATTTTCACATGTTTACCACATGTAAAACAAATTTCATTTTCCCTTTTCTTTTTTTACCCAAATATACTTTGAAGATAAATATTTTACATTTCATAATCTCCCAGTATTTTTTACCAAATAGGCTTCCTAAATGAATTATTTTGGTTCAGTGCCTAGCACCCTTTTAAGCCATTCGTAAGTATCTTTTGTAATAATTCTAGAAAATATGTCAATACAGACACCACGTGAAATATTTTTTAGTGTTTTACTTGAGAAAACTGCAAACGAAGTAACATTTGTATCTGTTTTAGTTCTATCCAGTTTCAGTTTCTGAAACTTTGCCTTCTTGTCTTCTTCCAATCCCACGTTCTTCCTTACTCCAGCGTGCCAGAAAATTAAGATAAACGATTTGGAAACTTTTTCTGACAGTTTTTTCTTCCAGTTTATGGTCTGTTTTCCTTGAGATATTTGAATGTGAGTTAATTTTCAAAACTGTGATGAGTCAGATTAAAATGTTGGTTAGTGAAGTTTGATCCTTTAAGTTAGATTTAATATTATTAATATTCAAATATGTGATAAAAATACAGTAGAGACAGTGCAAAATGTGATTTAGATCATTACCTCCAAGTGAAGAGGATTGGAAACAGTCAGTACTCATCACTCAGGAGTTTCTTTAAATTAGTACAAAATGTTACACTGTAGGCCAAAGTCAGAGTACTGATGCATGTAACTAATATGTAATTCTATTAATTTAACACCTCTCATGTTTCCAACATCGTACTAGGAACTTTATGTATATTATCACATTTAGCTTTCCCATCAATTCTGTGAAGTAATTATTACTGCCATTTGCAGATCATGAATCTGAGGCACAGAGGGTTAATTAGCTTTCTCGAGGTTATATTACAAGATTCTAATTCCAGCTTTGGAAGAATTTAACATTACCTCCTCCCTCTTGCTATGCCATGATGCCATCTCATCTTAAATCAATTCATATTTGTTTACATGACTTCAACTCTTCTCTAGCAATGCTTACACTTCACAGTTAAGCCAATCAATCTCTATATTCCTTATCATGCAGAAGTTCACAGAAGCCAGAAGTATCTTTCTTACCCATTCATCTAATCTTTAGATATTTTCTTTCTTGGACTGGCTCAAAAGAGGAGTAAAACCAATGCGTTTCAATTTTTAAAAATCAATTCTTTGTTTAAGAAATTTATCATTTCATTTTCTTTAAGAGATTATACACTTTATATAAATGGCCTTTTAATAAAAATTTGCTCTTATGCGGTAGGGCACATCCTAATCAATACATATATTCCTGCTATGTAGTTGTACACCATCATTATTTACTTGAACGTTGTTGACTAGTCTTCTAACCCAATGCTAGAGCTGGGTTTTAGGTGGGCAGGACATTCACGCTAAAGCCTTTATCCACACTCCTTATAGTTGCACAATGAAAAACACGAGACACCTCTGTAGCCACCATTTAACTCCTACTCACAGCAGACATTCCTTCCACGGGAGTCTTCTGGATAAGCTGCACTACAACCTGTGCTGATTGCTTTGATTGACTGGAATCTCACTGATTTTCAGAATGTACAGTGTCTCCTGATACTGCACAGAAACAACCTCCCAATGTCTTTCATATGTCAGTCTGCTGGTATCACACAATATAAAGCAAATTTGCTTTTCATTAAGGAAAAAATCCTGCAACATATAAAGGTAACTATACTGTTTCTCCATAGTCTTTTTCTTCTTATATATCATTGTTTCTTCAACTGTTGTTCAAATGACACGCTTCCCAGATGTCACCTTCCATTTTACATTTATCAAACCCTTGCTACCTGACTTTAGGTCAAGCACTCTCTAGCATTCCTGCCATTAAATTTTTTGGTTACATTAGGGGCACTGATAAACACACAGTAGTTACACCATAAGGTATAGATATTGCGATACAACTGTGAGAGTAAAGTAGGGACAATGGTCCACCCTGGGGGAAAAGGAAGGTCACAGAAGACTGCTCCTGATTATGAGGCATCAGGAACCTGAGATCGGTGAATAGGCCAAATGATGTCAGACCTGTGCTAACTAGGATCACTGTTTCCTTGCTGTTGATGCTGTGACTTCATTTTACGTTTGCATTAGCATTGTATTAGCCTTATTATATTTTTGGTTCTTGTTGAGTTTGAAGTACTTTTGTAATTGGTGAAATGTTTTAAAAAATTCAATAATTACATTTATCCCTCTGTAATTTCATTAAGTTAAGTCCATTGTTCTGGCCAACTGAGTGATGATTTGGAATATTGGTTCTTACACCCACCAATCTGTGAGAATGAGTTAGGGGACTAGTTCTTCTGCTGCTTACATTTCAATAATAGCATTAACTTACAGGCTATAGGAAAAAAATACAATAATTTGAGATAATTTACTCATACACTACTTTTCCAATTCTTTGATACTGTAAAGAGAAGAAGTAAAGTTGAGAATTCTATTTTCTAAAACTGATTGGTCTGTTTTCCAGAGAAAGTAACACTAAACTGTGTGCCATATCCTAAATGCTACCGGACAATTTCACAGAAACAAGGAAAATAATCAACAGGTAGGGTCAAATTTCAGCCTGTCAGCCTGCATGTTACAACAAGATGCTACTCATCACACTTTTCTACAAGATGAAGTAATGTTCTCAGTTTGGCATAGCACTTTTCAGTAGATTTTCTGAGTATCGTCAGTTCATCAGAAAGGTATTTCCTAACCGGCTCTACGGCTTTCACTTATACGGTTTAACCTACCTTGATTTATTCATCTTCATAGTACAGTACTATCATAGTCTTCATTTGTCTACTGCCTGTTTTCTCCCACCAGAATACAAGCCTCCTGAGAGCTGTTTTGTTCACCCTAGTATCTTGAATGGTGTCTGGCACATATTAAATATAAGAGATAATATTTATTATCACTACGAACATTATTGAACAAAAATGAAAAGGTATGTTTTCTGTTTAATGTGAATACATGTGTAGATGGAGAAGGAGAATAACCTAAGTACTAAATTGAATTCAACTTCGTTTGACCAATTTTGATCATTTTTGGGGGGTTATTCAAAAAGCACCCTATTCCAAGGAAAGTAGCTTTACAAACAGATATCAGGAGCCATCATACTTGAATTAATAAGTGTAATTTTTAAATGACTGCCTGTGTTTGATTTTACATATTACAGTATGTGAAATCTCAAGTGGATTGACATAACTATTAGTGAAAGATTGGCTGGGAAGCAAATGAAATTTAATTCTGATTCTAATTATCCATGTGCACTTTAGAGTAATGAATAGAATTAGGACTTTTATATGCATTTACAGGAGCATATGTATCTCTGCATCTCTTTCCTTTCTTGTATTAATCTTTAGTGTCGCTATATTTATTTCTGAGGTTTAAATTATTTTTATGTAGGTGTGAAAGACTATTCAGTACATCAAGAAGAACTCTTTTGAGATGTCTGATAAAATATGACAAATTCTGTGGATCAGCAGGCTACAATTGAATTTGTGACTCAGGAATGGAGTCAAGCCAAAGCATCTTAATGTGCTTTGGCTTGACTCTCTTTTTTTTCTATTCGTATGGCAGTCAGCCTTTATTTAGGCTGCATATGAATGTTACTATGTTTAAACTATTAAATATAAAAATGATTTATGGGGGTTTAAAACACCAATATAAGGATTATCTACATTTATTATTATTTTATTTTTGCCACCAAGCTGCATTTGCTGCATGTAAAAAATTTCACTGACAATGAAAGGGAACTGTATGGAAAGGGAGCAAAGGGTTCTTCTTAGAGAATTTAGTCAATTAAATAGAAATTCATAGGTAGGAGGACAGTCAATATTTTAAAGATGACATCTCTACTTCTCTGACATGAATTTCACGTCCTATCATACTTTCCCTTTATGGTTTAGTGTTCTTTAACCCCCTTTTCTGTGCATTTTCTTCTACCCACTTCCATGTTCAGACCTGGCCATTAGACAAACAATAGCTGCCATACAATATGAGGGGTGTGCTCCCCAACTTTGCAAGAGAGCATTTAAGCTGAGGTGGCAAATATAAAGAGAGAAAAGAAAGGAGGGATTGAGGAAGGGAAGAAAGGAAAGAAGGAAAGAAGGGATGGAAAGAGGAAGGGAGTAAGGAAGGAAAGGAAAGAGAGAAAAGGAAGAAAGGTGGGAGGGAGGAAAGAATGAGGAGAAAGAAGAAAGGAGGAAAAGGGAAGGGAAGAGAGAGGAAGACAAAAAGAAAGAAGGAAAAGGAGGAACAGAAAGAAAGGAAGAAAAAAGTGAATGTAAAGAGATTAAGGAAGCATTTCCACATTTACCTTTTGCTTGAACATACTGAAATTGCCCAGCTTTCAACTTCCATAAGGTTATGGTGGAAGACAGATTCCATTAAAGACTTTTAATGAGGAGGTTAAATATTTGAAATAAAGCAAACTCAAGTTCATCTGATGGTGGAGGGTCCAAAATGGGGGAAACCTTTTAATCTGGGGAAAAAGAATGCTTTGTGTTATGTGTGTGCATGTGTGTGTTAGCTTGGTAAAAGTTCCTTCTTACCAAACCCTTCAAATATTTAAAACACTAATTTCTAAGAAGTGTAAAAATTGAGTTTGGCAAAGAAGTTTCTTTCTAGAACTAGAGTCATCAGCTTTGTTTTCTCAGATACCCTGAGTACATCACCAAATTAAGTTCTCAAGCATTCAGTCTTTTTTAACCCTACAATTTTTTCATGTTTCCTTAATTCCAATTAATTAATCATGATTATCATTTAGAATTCATAAAGTATCAAGTACATCTCTTGAAGAAATATTTTTAAGGTAGCCTATATATGAGAATTTCCTCAATGAGGCCCTTGAAAGCAAATATTTAATAGTTTGTCATATACAGGCTATTTTGTTATAATCTATGTCATGGCCTGAATTATATGGATCTTTATGAATATAGACAAATTATAAGAAGACAAAAGAAATAAATATATCAATTTATATCCACAAACATTTTCACCAATAGGAATGGAGAATAAGTTATCTTCACATTAAAAAAAAATGTATTTGTCTTGAAATGCTGAAAGCCATTGATATGTTTGGATTTTATTAAGACTGTTTTGGATTTGGGGAAAATCTGTGATCAATTCAATATTATTCTAAAAGATATTTTAGATTTGTCAACTCTAGAATGTGACTGCATTCCTAAGAAAACTGAGATAAAGAACACTTGGAAATAAGACTGTGTTTATAAAAGTTCTACATTGCAGTTGACATCTCTAACTTCTTGCTTGCTGAAGCTTGCTGAAAATAACTAAAAGAAGAGGGCATTTGACACTCTAACAGTATAGCTGAAAGTTTCCTCAAGTGTTAAAGAAAAGGTTGACTAAATGTTATTCCCTGATGGCTGAAGACAGCAGCATTATGTCTACCACCTGACCCATTTCTCTCACTTCATAAACTTAAAATAAATCAACAGACAATATGGTTTCCCTTTTTCCTAGTGATTTGGAATAAATATGGATGAGAGTTAACTTTCCCTTTTGTTGTCTAGCTTCACAAGATATACACCACCACAGTTTTAGTAAGTCTACTTCTACAGTAAATTTTACTAGGCCAGTTACTTTCAGAAAACCTTCACACTTCTTTTGGGCATGTATTTATATGTGGTATTTCTTTTCTTTTCTTTTTTTTTTTTTTTTTTTTGCGGTACGCGGGCTTCTCAATGTTGTGACCTCTCCTGTTGCGGAGCATAGGCTCCAGACGCGCTGGCTCAGCGGCCATGGCTCATGGGCCCAGCCGCTCTTCGGCATGTGGGATCTTCCCAGACCGGGGCACGAACCCGTGTCTCCTGCAGAGGCAGGCGGACTCTCAACCACTGCGCCACCAGGGAAGCCCCAATATATGTGGTATTTCTGACCACTCTGCCATCTCCAAGATAAAGGTTAGGCAGTGCATCTCATCTTTATTTCTCTTTCTGCTCCTGAACATCAACTATATTTTATAGGACTTTCAGCTAGGCTATTCACATTTTTCATTAGGGCAATCTTTAATAAAGAAGACAAGTTCGCTATTTTAAAATTTTACTCTCCTCAGAAAATATATTTGCTCTTTAAATATCCCACAGTTTGTACTAGAGAAAAAAGTAACACTTTAGGTTAGACTTTAAGCATAATGCATTATCAATGAATTTCAGCCCAGAAAGAATTAGCCTTCTGGGCGCACAGCTTCTCTGCCATGGCTTCCAGCCAGGGCTGATATTCTAGCTTTATTTTATAACTTTTTCCAGCTGCTTTCCAAATCTGGGGAGACAGCAGCACCAGCTAGAAACTTCTAGTTTGAACAAAGCATGCTAAACGTTTCTCTGTTCTTATCCCTGAGTCGTTGCTACTATATGAAGCACAGAAAGTTTGATTTTTGGATTTTATTCTCAATGGCACCTTTCCCACTCAAACAGAACGTGTTGAGGATCATATAAACATCAGACCTATAGGGTACAAATACTGAGCATTTACTTAACATCTTTAAGAAGTAAGGTTAGCACTTAGATTTGAATTAAGAAACTGCATTTATTTAATTCCAAATTATGATTTTATATATTTATATATAAAATAGTCTCCATTTACTTTCTTTTGGTATTTAAGGAAAATCATTTAAATGAGATGTCTCTTAGATAATAACTTCAGCTGGAGGGAAAAAAATGCAATTTACATACATTGGCAAGTTTATAGAAAGGAAAACAAATATTAGAATCCTTGTGAAATTTTACCTTTTTATTTAAGAATGATGCCTGAGTTTCTAAATTGCATTTATATTTTCCCTCTCAGGGTGAATTTCATGTTATAGTTAATAAGTCATACATATTATAATTCTTTCAAAGGATTTTCTAAGCATCAATCTTAGTGCTGACCAACTGCCATTAAGATGGAGTAAAAAAACGATGATTCTGCTTAATGTTCAATTTCCAAAAATCTCCATCAGCTTATCATGAGACTTCTATCAAATGTAGGTGCTGTGTCATATTGATCATCATAAGATATATATTCACAGGATTCCTATTATAACAATATTAACAGTCACAGCAGGTGTTAAATTCTCATTTTTGTATGGAGGTAAATGTATGTGTTGAATACATTTTGCTTATTAATCACTCATTTTTTATGAATTCCAGTTGAAGACTTAGACTTTTTAGTCAGTGGACTTTACATTCTTTACATACATTTGCTTCATGAAAAAGCCATGAACAACCTGGCATCTGGATATAGCTAGCTGAAATATTTTAATAGAATAAATTAAAATTATTATTTTGATATAAAAAAGACTTTTAAAATCTTTGTGGAGAAAAATTGCCTCCTAGTTTGGGAGATATTCAGCTAATTACAACAACTTTTGTCTTCATCTATTTCCATTTGTATAAAGAAACTCACAGGATTTGAATCATGTAGTTGGTAAGAAAGTGAATAACTAAAATATTGATAATTAAGACAACACATCAATATCTTTGCATGCAATTTACTTTACAACATTTATGATATTGAGTTGATGAAAAATATTCTGATAGACAACACCATGAAATCAAGAAATAGTGAGCTTGAAAAGACAGAATAAAGTATAAACTATCGAAACTTTCTCAGAGCTATATTAGAACTCACAGTATAACCTATCATAGCAAACAAAATATATTATCACTTGAAATACTCTTGATAGTAACTCTGAAAATTACAGTATCTTATTAATGAGGGAAAATTACAAGGAAAATACAGGTTTAAGGTTCCCTTTTTGTTTAACTTTCTCTAATCAGAGATGCTGGAAGAGATTAATGAAAACCATATTTAAATAACATTTTTTAAACATGTTTATTGGAGTATAACACACCATTTACAATGGTGTGTTAGTTTCTGCTTTATAACAAAGTGAATCAGTTATTCATATACATATGTTCTCATATCTCTTCCCTAAATAACATTTCTTATATTTCAACTTATTCTGTGCATTAGGAATTTGGAGGTATTTACAGGTGTAACATAAAGCTGTTTTTATCCTCCTGGGAATCTGCGCTTATGGCATATATTGTTTTAAGAATTTGTTTTTCTTTCCTAATAGGTCCTAGTAGGAAAGCATCTATTTCTTTAAAAGCAATTTAAAATGTCTGTGACAGCTGCTTCTCTAAAGCAGACCATTAGGACAGAACGTGGCTATAAATCTCAGGTCCCAAAGAGAGGAGTTCCCATCTTGAGTAACCTGAATGCCATGTTATCAGTAACACTTCTCAGGGAAACATTTATAACCCTACTGTTCAGCTTGAGTTTGGAATACTGGCATTTTAATATGAAAAGGCTAAAATTGTTATCAAGTGAGATCTTTATTATGCAAATGTTCTGGCAACAGTTTACAATATTTCAAGTTGTATCTTTTTTTAGGCAGGACTGTATTTTCCATTTAGTGTGCAAATATAACTTCCACAAAGAGTAATGACAGGTAAGCACACATATGCTGAAAAGGGAAACTGCGTTTGGTTTAAAACTATAATCTGCTTCTACATAAATCTTTCACAAATAAAACTTTATTGTGTTCAACTTATTTACATAGCTAAGCAACATATATTCGTTTAATGCACACACCTCAGTTTCAGCAAATTAAGCAATAACTTACCTAGAGAAGCATTTCAATTTTTTTTTTTTTCTTTTTCTAACTTGTATTTATCCGAGTTAGAAAATGAGATATCCGGTATGCAGATTCATTTGGCTCCAGGTTAATTAGAAGGAGCTTTCAGTTCATACAATCTGCCTTAATATTCCGAGAGCACTCTTTAGCTCCAGTCCTAGTATCTGGACTCTTCCAGCAGAGTCTGTTTTTATTTATACGCACATTGTCCTTTTCAAAACAAGCAGCCAGCTGGAATGATTCAAACCTCTGTTCAGCACACCGTTAAAATGCAGCTTCCTTCTTGAACATGAGACTTACACCAGGGAGCGGACCGAGTACAGCAGAAAGGCTACGAGAACTATTTAATCACCAGAATACCAGCTGCTCCGGCTCTGCTCTTGGTACTGCTGCTGTGCTTCTCGTTTAGCTGGAGTTGGTCTTTCCCTCCCCCCTCTTTCTCTCACATCTCCAGAACTATAAAGGCAGCTCTGCCGGATTATGATTGGCAGAAACGGCCAATTCCTTCGGCTAATCATCCTCAAGACTTTCAAGGACCTGGAGCTGTTGTGATGTCATCCAGTCAGTGTGATGTTACACATGAATACATTCCCACAGAAGCTAATTCAGCGATCAGCTGCATTCCTCTCACACCACGGTGATTGATTAGATGTTTCTTGTGGATTTGCATAATCTTTCATTGTACAGTTGGACTGATTCCTATGAAATTTGAGAGTAAAATTCTACTTTGCAGCTATGACACTGTACCAGAAGATTCTATTGGGTGAAAAAAGAAAAGTTCACAGCAGGGTTTTCTGTGGTAAATGTGTGCTAGTCGAGCAGGAGTTATGAACTCAACAAAAGCCAAGGATGAGCAGGAGGAAACTTGGAGAAATACTAGTGACCTACATATTCCTGAAATTAATAATAATATTTTAGATCATAATAAATGCTAGAAGAAAAACAATGAGTAGGCATATGTGCGTGTGTTAAGGGTATAAATGGTTTCATTGAGGTAAATTACTGGATTATTATGGAAAAGTTCTCTTCTATTCCCAGCATGGACAAAAATTATCTCCATGTCTCACTTTCTACTTGGCAAAATATAGGATAAGGATTACCTGCTCTTTGTTCTCTACTAACTCACATTAACTCATAAAGATATTATACATTGCATATTATAAATTACACTTATTTACTTTATGTAAAGTTCTTTGAACTTCTTCATTCAAATACATACAAGATAAAAGTAAAGTACTTTCAAGGGTATTTCTTCATTCCAGGCTATCTGATTCCCTGGGCTCATATTGTTTGGGTACGTTCTTTAGTCTCCACCATTTAATTTAATGAAATAAAATGTGTTAATGATAGTTCAGCTCGAGGCCCCTTATAGGCTAGAGAAGAGAGCTGCAAACTTCTCTCAAACCCAAAGTTCTATTCTGGTATGCTTGTGTCTTTGGTGAGAAAGAGCTCTGCTAGAATTGCTGGGGTGGTGTCAGAGACCCTTTCAGTATGCTGCAGGTAGAGGGGGGACTGTCCCTCAAAACACACATTTATTAATGATGTGGTCTTTGGTGAATAGTTTTAATGCACTCAGTGGTACTAGTGTTATGCTGCACAAAGTTTTGAGGGTCAGCAAGCTGTAAGCATATGTTAAGTAGAGGATAGGAAAAAAATCTGGTAAATTGCAAAGACTACACCAGTTATTTCCTAACCTAACAACACTATCACTAATAGATCATGGATCATGTGTCAGTTATTTTTTCAGGTGCACAGGCTAAAAGTATACTAAAGGAGGGCTTCCCTGGTGGCACAGTGGTTGAGAGTCCGCCTGCCGATGCAGGGGACGCGGGTTCGTGCCCCGGTCCGGGAAGGTCCCACATGCCGCGGAGCGGCTGGGCCCGTGAGCCATGGCCGCCGAGCCGGCGTGTCCGGAGCCTGTGCTCCGCAACGGGAGGGGCCACAACAGTGAGAGGCACACGTATTGCAGAAAACAAAAAAACAAACCAACAAAAATAAATAAAAGTATACTAAAGGAAAAATTTGTATTTTGAAAATCCTCAAGACTCAAAGAACTATTTACTACCTTTTAAGAATGTTTGCAAAGCAAAGATGCAGTTGAAGGTCAAGTCAAGAATTTCCACACTGACTCACATCAAAATACAAAATGGATAAATAAATTGCAGCTAAGTAGTTCAATACTATCTTAATAAAATAATAATTATTAGAACAACATCAAGCCAAACACTAATTGCTGAGAAACAAAATAAAATAAATAAAAAAGCTGATTGAAGATTTTTCCATTTTATGGGGTTTCTCATACTAATAATGTCTTTTTATTTATTCAAGTTCAGTCCTCATTTTTGTCTTACGTATACACAAATGAAAATAAACATTTTAAAATTACTCAATTTTTGTATCCTATTGATACATTTCTATTTTACAGCTCAGTAAAGAATGCTACTTTATCAGAGTAATTTCACTTACACAAAGCCATGGTGATAAAACACGGAGGAGGATTTATATCCTTAGCTCTGGTGATAACCGTAGTTGGTGTGAATTGATTACGAGGAAAAGTTGTTGATATGTTTTTAATCCAGTATTAGTCTATAAACAATGCTGTAGCTAAAGAAACAACATTATTATTTGGAATGAAATGAATAATAGAGTGAAAGCACTTTGACAATGTAAAAGTGTTGTCTACAATATTAATGGAAGATATATTAACACAAAATACATTAAAACATCTGTTAAACACTAACTTTAAAATAAAAAAAATCCAAATTTCTGAGTTCAACTTCCTAGTAGGAAAAGGGAAAGAAAAAAACAAAACAATTTGTTGTGCTTTTCTCATTGTTTATTCAGAATTAAACATAGTCTTGGGGATAGAGGGTTCCATCAGATATACCATGTATAAATGATGGGAGCCAACCACAAAGTGCTTTCCTTGCTACTCCTGGGGAAAGTTGGAGAAATTCATGGTGTCCATACTGAACAATAAAAATAAAATAATCCCAGAAGCACCTTGAATAGTTTTCTCATAATTTCCTTTATAAATTGTATTTTCCAGTCATTAAAAACAACTTTGTGAACATTTTAACTTTTATCATTTTCTAATCTGTTAGGATGGGGAAATGAAGTAAATGACCTTGAACGTTGTGAAGAAGAAATGTGATATGCAAGAGAAGATAGGAAGAATAACTTTCTCAAAGTGTTTTTTAATCACTCAACCTGTGTTTCACAATTTATAGGGCTTGCATTTAAGTCAGATGTAGCATCTATACAGTTAGCTTGCAATAATACACATTATGCCAAGCATTTGCCCACCTGCTCACAGTTGAATTTTATTATTTTTCTTTTGATGTCCCATGAAGTGCAATATAATTTTTTCTTTATCTATTAAGACATAGGCCCAGGTCCAGACATATACTAAGTCCTCAACAGTTCTTTATTAAACTGAATTGAATATGTTGAACTAATAAATTTTTGGAGCTCCACATATTTTTATTCAATTGCTATCAAAACCTCTTTTTTCAACTGAATTTCCTTGGAAGTTAAAAAAATGCATTATATGCATGGTTTTGAAATTGTAAAATTTTAAAAAATGGAAAATATTCTATAATACACATTTAAAACGCATATAAAGCATATAAAGAATACACCAGTGCCTACTTATTCAGTTGAAGAAGCAGAAACCAAACCAAACACATTTAGTAAAGAAAGAAACTCATTGTTTCATTTATATGTCAATTCATTTTTTACAATGAAAGACAGTAAGTATATCTACTAACAGAAATAATAGAAGAGTTCAGAAAAATTTAGCAAATTTAACAATTTCTAAAATTTCCATTATTTTTTTCTCATTAACTTTCTTTTTGTTAATAAATACTAAAGGCAAGTTTTAAATCCATGCATCTAAAATAAATAGAAATTTGCAAAGAAAATGCCAAAGAATTATTTACAAGTATCGTGTAGCTTCTATTTTTTTTTTTTTTTTTTTTTTTGTCGGTACGCGGGCCTCTCACTGTTGTGGCCTTTCCCATTGCGGAGCACAGGCTCCGGACGCGCAGGCCCAGCGGCCATGGCCCATGGGCCCAGCCGCTCCGCGGCATGTGGGATCCTCCTGGACCGGGGCACGAACCCGCGTCCCCTGCATCGGCAGGCGGACTCTCAACCACTGCGCCACCAGGGAAGCCCATTGTAGCTTCTATTTTTTAAAAACTCTTCACATGCATGTACAGGTTATAAATAGAAGATAGTATAGCTTTAAATATACATTTTTAGTTTTCCAAGTTTTATTTCTCTTCCTTAACTCTACTACAAAAATGACAATTTTGAATAACTACAATTAAAATACTAATGGCTGAGTAATATTCCATTGTATATATGTGCCACATCTTCTTTATCCATTCATCTGTTGATGGACACCTAGGTTGCTTCCACATCCTGGCTATTGTAAATAGTGCTGCAATTAACATTTTGGTACATGACTCTTTTTGAATTATGGTTTTCTCAGGGTATATGCTCAGTAGTGGGATTGCTGGGTCATATGGTAGTGCTACTTTTAGTTTTTTAAGGAAATTGAGTTATTTGTAGTGAGGTGGATGGAACTAGAGTCTGTCATACAGAGTGAAGTAAGTCAGGAGATAAACAAATACCGTATGCTAACACATATATATGGAGTCTAAAAAAATAAAAATTGTTCCAATGAACTTAGGGGCAGGACAGGAATAAAGATGCAGATGTAGTGAATGGACTTGAGGACACAGGGAGGGGGAAGGGTAAACTGGATGAAGTGAGAGAGTAGGATTGACATGTACACTACCAAATGTAAAATAGATAGCTAGTGGGTAGCAGGAGAGGTCAGCTCGGTGCTCTGTGACCACCTAGAGGGGTGGGATAGGGAGAGTGGGAGGGAGACGCAAAAGGGAGGGGATATGGGGATATATGTATACATATAGCTGATTCACCTTGTTATAAAGCAGAAACTAACACACCATTGTAAAGCAATTATACTCCAATAAAGATGTTAGAAAAAAATACTAATGTATTTTACAATTTAAACTACTAAATCTTATATATGTAGGATTATATAACATGGTACTACTTTCTGTCCCCTTTCCTTATAATTATTATTTTTTCAATCATGAGCAACTTTCTAGTTGTCCCAACCAACACCAACAAGCTCTTCTAACTCTTTTTTAAAGGAAAAAGCATGAATAGAAGAAACTGCTATGTTCAAAGTTTATGCCATTGGGGCGAAAAGTCTCTAATTTGGCTGTGGGTGACTAACACAAAAACTTCTTTTTTTAAGGAAAAAACCTTCTGCTCGTAATTAGATAAGAAATCATGTGACAAAGAAACAGCATAAAGCCAGCTTAGCTCCACTCGAATCATATACATGGTGAGAAAAATTAGTGCCATGTAGCATTAATTATATAACAGGTATTCCATTCACATACTTAAATGGTATCTTATTACACATCTGGATCTCTGGTTAGCAAGTTATTGAGAGAGGAATAAATGGGAACCACAGGTTGGAAGAAAGAATCTTCTTGCCAGTATCACTGTAGCACATTGTTTTAGCAAGAAACAAATCAGCATGTTAATGCTTCAAATAAATCCTTTGAAGATGCAAAGCTTGAAAGGCCAAGTGAGGGAACAAACGGACTAAACAGTCCAATTCCAGTTTGGCTGACAACAGCTTAAAGGAACATGATTTTTAATAAATAGCAGATGTTGGCCAAAGCATTATTGAATCACAAAAATCTTTGTGGTGTATTGAAAGAGTAGCACAGGGGCTTCCCTGGTGGCGCAGTGGTTGAGAGTCCGCCTGCCGATGCAGGGGACACGGGTTCGTGCCCCGGTCCGGGAGGATCCCACATGCCGCGGAGCGGCTGGGCCCGTGAGCCATGGCTGCTGAGCCTGCGCATCTGGAGCCTGTGCTCCGCAATGGGAGAGGCCACAACAGTGAGAGGCCCGCGTACTGCAAAAAAAAAAAAAAAAAAAAAAAAGGGTAGCACATAAGTGAGACCCCTGGTGAGGGAGGGGAACACAGTAGAAATTGAATTTATGATTATTCCATGGTCTGATCCCTATTATGAGAATTTTCAGTGAATTTCACTTTTTGAGGCTAAATAAAAGTGGTTAGAGTTCCTAAAGTACATTAATTAGGTCACAGCTCCATTGGGAGTCTCTTATCAGAGGAGAATCTTTAAATACTGCAAAGCGCTTCAGTATGAATGGGGTATCTACAATAGGGAGTTACTCTTTGTTTACTTCATTTCTCTTTCCTTTCTTTGTAACGTGTTTGCCAAAATTTCATTATGGTTTCGTGGTAATTTCCTTTTGAGTTAGGCCTTGCAAGTCAAGTCATTTTATATCTTCTATAACTTAAGTCCGAAGTGCTCAAAATGAGACACCTTCTTGCAGACCAGAATCCTAACATCATGGTGATAAATTTGTAAGAACTTTCTGCCCTAAAGGATATTTCATTTCATCTGTTAGTAAATTCATTTTATATTAGGTATCCCAATATCATTTGTTTTCTGTCTGTTCCAGTCCTTTGGGGAAAAGCATCTCATTTATGAGCTTCTCCTGCTAATGTTCTGATCAGTGTGGGAAATCTTAATGCTTCACCAAGGCTTCCTAAGTTGGCTTCTGTTCTGTTAGCTTCTACACCTCACTCAACATTCCCATCACTCTGGGGCAATTCAATGGATGCTGTCACTCTTTCTCCAATTTGGTTTTAGTACAGTGGTGTGTGTTGGGGGCAGGCGAAAGGGTGAGTTGTGAACAATGGTACAAAAATATGATGTTTGAAAGTTAGCTAGCAATCGTTGAAAGTCTCCTTTATGCTTGAGAGGTGATACAAATAAACATGAGATATATGACAAGGGTCAGACTGTACTCCACCTGTAACCCCAGTGTTGCCTTCTGTAACCAGCTAGTGATTAGGTATACAGCACTATATTGCTACCATTACCTGTCTTAGAGACACACACTAATTTTGAGTCCCCAGTCATAATCCAAGCAATGCCGTTTTTGCTTTTTGAGGACAGAAATCATATCTTTTTTTTTTTTAAGTTATATCTTCAATACTTGGAGCACTGTCATGGCATAAAGTAGATATTTGTACATTAAAAAAAATTAAACTTAAGAATGAATGAATGGTGGCAACTTAGAGCCAGGAAATAAGGAGGGGGTGCACTAATATTTATATACAAATATATTTTCAATGCAATCATTGCGCCAGTTCTATATTCCACAAATAGAAGCAACAACTCATTTCAAGATGAAGCCACGAAGATGTGTTATAAATCAATTTTCCCCATGGATAAGAAAACCCAGATTAGTTTTCCCTTTTAGAACCCATGTCATTTAAATCTCCCTAATATTACTCATGAATAAAAATATTTTAGTAAGAATAAAGTCTTCATTTCTTTTTAAAATATTTTAAATATATATGTATATATATATTTGATTTGTATTTATACAATCAAAGGAATGACATTGTAATTTCTAAATGTTCCATCATATAATATGATTTGTCTATCTTTTCTATTATAAGTATCATTTTATTTTAGTGCTTTAATTGATGTTTCCCCTTTCTGAATAGAAATGATCATACATGAAATAATTATAGCTTAACTGGAAATAAATATGGTACTCTGAAGATGGAGATATTTTACCAAAAGAAGACAAAATGAATAACTGAATGCAATATAAAATACATAAATAAAATAAATTAAAATGAATTCTGTAATGAATAAAGTAAAATGGTACTGTAAACACACTACCTAATGAAGGAATGATAAATTTGTTTGCCAGCTCAGCTGTTTATGTCTGTTAGAAGGTGAGGAAGGAAGCAGTAATTAAATTGAGGGGGAAAAACGCATGTGATGAGTACAGAAGTATATCAAAAAATATGCTTACCACTCAACTAAAATCTTCAATATTTTAGGTTCCCATAGAGGGCAATATTGTATAAAAGATGGCAAACCGGAATCTGCCAATTCATCTTTGCTGTTATGCTTTAAAGAAAACTGTTGTTACCATAAATTTGATGCTGTACTTCCCCTCAAACTCTGACTAATGTATAAAATGATACACACAAAAACACAGAGCAGAGACCCATCAAACTCAAAGAAAATTAATTTGGTATCCTACTTACTGGTAGATTACTTGAGTGAATAGCTTCCACTTTCACCTATAATTGGACTCAATCACTGACTCTCAGATAGATTGTATTCTATCATATAACTACTATATAGTTATATAGTCTAGTGGAAATATTAATGGAATAGTGTTTTTTTCTATGCCTGAAAAAGAAAGTAAACTACAAATAAGATGAAAAATGTGTCTATATTTCAAATCTAGCATTACTAAATCACAACAATCTCTGTTGCGTAATGAAAGGGTAATACATGAGTGAGACCCTGCATGAGATGTGGGAAGGACAGTAGATATTAACCAGGAATAAAGCCACAGTGCAGGGATAAGGTGTGGAGAAGACATAGTTATACTTAGCTATAGGTCTTAAAGTTATTTCTATCACTAAATATGCATGCACTCATTTACTTTCCTCTCTCTCCTATAACTTGAAAAGTAATTGCCTCAACATAAGTCCCTTTATCTCCGTGAGGCTAAATATGACTATAACTTGAAGCATTTATTCTCAAATGACCTTTATAGTAACTGCTAATTTGTATTAAGATTATACTGAAAGTAGTAAAGGAGGGACATTGTGCATTGCATACTACCATTAAATATTGATATTACTTTTTTTTTTTTTTTGTAGTACGTGGGCCTCTCACTGTTGTGGCCTCTCCCGTTGCGGACCACAGGCTCCGGACGCGCAGGCTCAGCGGCCATGGCTCACGGGCCCAGCCGCTCCGCGGCATGTGGGATCTTCCCGGACTGGGGCACGAACCCATGTCCCCTGCATCGGCAGGCAGATTCTCAATCATAGTGCCACAGGGAAGCCCCATATCATTTTTAAAAGTACTTTAGAGTTTACAAAAATTGTTCCCGTAGATTATTTTGAGTCTCATAATGATCTTATGATGAATGCAGTAGTGTGTAGATTGTACGGGTTAAAACATTGAGACCCAAGCAGCAAATCTGGAGTCTGCCAGAGGACTCAGTGACTTCCAGCCCTGTTATCTTTTCACTATACCAAAAAGTTTCTCTAAATGAATCTGTCTAGAGAATGCTCTTTTGTATAATTCTGTAAGCTGGATGACCTTTCAGGTGGCCATCTAAAACCCTATGCTTCATAAAACACTTAATGAGATAGGAGTCGTGCTTTCAACCATTCTGTATGGCAAGTTATCAATAATTTGGCAACACTCACATTTCCATATCTGTTTCACAAATTTCTTGTACATAAAAAGTTATTTACATCAGTACTGGTCTGAAAGTTTATATAGCAAGAAGGATTTAAGTTAGGCTTTAGAAATACTAAATATGTTAATGAAATTTATGAGATTTTCTTTTCATTTTATTGAAGTAGAGTTGATTTATAATATTATATTAGTTTCAGGTATACAACATACTGATTCAATATTTTTATAGATTATACTCCATTTAAAGTTATTATAAAGTATTGGCTATATTTCCTGTGTTGTATGATATACCCTTGTAGCTTATTTATTTTATATAGCTGTTTGTACTCCTTAATTCCCTACCCCTATCTTGTCCCTCCACCCTCCCCTCTCCCCACTGGTACCATTAATTTTATCTCTATATGTGTGAGTCTGTTTCTGTTTTGTTATATTCATTTGTTTTATTTTTTAGATTCTACACATATAAATTATAACATACTTATTTGTCTTTCTCTGATTTATTTCACTAAGCATACTAGTCCCCATATTGTTGAAAATATCAGAATTTTATTCTTTTTTATGGCTGAGTAATATTCCGTCATATTATCTATAACCATCTATTCATCTTCTTTACCCATTCATCTATTGATGAACACTTAGGGTGCTTTCATACCTTGGCTATTGTAAATAATGCTGCTATGAACGTTAGGGTGCATGTATCTTTTTGAATTAGTGTTTTCATTTTCTTTGGATATATACATAGGAGTAAAACTGCTGAATCATATGGTAGTTCTATGTTTAGTTTTTTGAGGAACCTCCATACTATTTTCCATAATGGTTGCCCCAATTTACATGCCCAGCAACAATGAATTAGGGTTTCCTTTTCTCCGCATCCTTTTCAACATTTGTCATTTGTAGATTTTTGTGAAAAGCCATTTTGACAGGTGTGAGGTGACATCTCATTGTGGTTTTCATTTGCATTTCTCTAATGATTAGTGCTGTTGAGCATCTTCTCAGTACATGTTGGTCATCTGTATATCTTTTTTGGAAAAATGTCTAGTCACGTCTTCCACCCATTTTTTAAGCATGTTGGTTTTTTGTGAGACTGTACTTTCTGTACAATTTTATTTAAACCATACAATTTTTTTCTGGTTTGTGAAAGAGGGATGAACCAGAGAATTTCTCAGATCCATGCTATGGTATCACAATTTAGGTTGCCAGTCATCAAATTTCTTTGACCTAGAGCATGCACACACACATACCAGAAAGGAGAGTTTCATAAAATAGTTCTTACTATAACTGTGTGAATTGTAGTTAATACTTTCCTTTTTGTTCTATTTCTTTCTATTCCATTCCTTAAACATTTGAAATGCCAACTTTAATCTGTTAATATAAATGTACATAATGAGCCATGGCCTGCATTTTGGAAAATAAGCAAATCTGGATTTATTATATATCTATACACTAATGAATATAAAAAGATCAAGTCATTTCCAGTTTTATAGTTGGAACTTTTCCTAATATTTCCATGAAGCTGACTATTTTTACAATCTTAACAAACACTGGTTTTTCACAAAGTGACTGTCAATATGCAATGCCATTCTTCAGAGAACCCAGGTCCAAAGAGGCAGACCAAGTTAACATGTGAACACAGAAACAAACAGAGCTTTCAATTATACAATAATAACAGTGGTCTCTTAGTGCAGACAACAATAGAGTAACTAATATATTAATTCCGTTTAGGACTTTAATAGTTTGCAAGTATAAATTCATAGACAAACACTTAGAAATCCCAAACTTGCAATTAAAGGAAGAAAAGGGTTGCCATAAAGCCATGGAAGGAAGCACTCAGTATTTTTTCATGGTTATTTGTGGGAAAACTGAAAGTCCAAACTTAACTGCATCATAGAAATCTTACTGCTACTGTATAAGGCTAGATTGCTTTTAGAGTGCCACTAATAAATAAGCTTATTTTAGTTGTACACCCTCTATAGTGACAATAGTTCCAAGCTAACTCTAAAGTAAAAAACAAACAAACAAAAAAAACACATGCTTTTCTTCTGTGAAACGTGCAGCTAAAATTTGAGGAAAACAAAAATCAGTGCTTCAGATTAAAGAAGAAAGAAAGAAAATGAAGTAGGATACATTATTGACTTTACATTTTTACTCCTGCCAATATTAAAGCCCTCTGTCACATTACTTTCTGGTTCCTTCCAATAAGAAGGCTACCATATTTCCCCACCCCTATACTTTTTGATCTTCACAGCTGTCCCTGACCTTTTTGGCACCAGGGACCGGTTTCATGGAAGACAATTTTTCCACAGACCAGGGTTAGGTGGCGGGACGGTAATGCAAGCAATGGGGAGCGACGGGGAGCGGCAGATGAAGTTTCACTCGCTCACCCACCACTCACCTCCCGCTGTGCAGCCCAGTTCCTAACCAGCCGAAGACCCGTACCGGTCCTTGGCCCAGGGGTTGCGAACCACTGTGCTACAAGATGTGTTCTGTACAACAGAATGAGGAGAAAGTGCCACTATGCTAGTTCTAAGCTAAGGCCTGAGAGGCATTATGGATTTCTACTCTCCTGTCATTTCATTATCACTGTAAGATCATGCCTGGTCATGTGGACCAATGCTTCCCAGTTAAGATGTCCTAGTCAAGTGTCCAGTTTAGAGCAGAGTCCTTAGCTGACCTGCAGATGCATGAGCAAGCCTCATCAAAGCTTGCAGAGCCCAGCTACACCAGCTGATCTCAGCTAATCTGCTGATTCACGAGCAACACAGGAGAAGAGAGAAGGAGGCAGACTTTATTAATGCAATGGACATGAAAATAAATGAAGCTTTGAGTTACTTATTAATATTACCCTCATTATGTAAGTAACAGCATAATATTCTCTTTAGTATTACAATTGTTTGCAGTCGTGAAGTTTCAGATAAGCATTTAGAAACCCAAATCTTAATAATTTTAAGGAGTAAAATAAATGCATATTTAAATTGCTGAATATTGGGTAGTTTGTTACATAGAATTATTTAACCAACAAATAAAGTTGCTTTCCTCTGTGTCTAAAACCATTTTTAAAAGATCTGCTCTTCTTAATATTTAGATTATTTGCACTGAAGCAAGAAAAAATAATGGTCACGTTTCCTTCTCACTAACATTTATTATATGATTTCGAAGATCCTTTATTTATCCATGGTAAGACTTTTTTTAAAAAAAACACACTTTTGAAAATGTGACTTCATTCTGTTTAATTCTGTGATTTCCACAGTGCAAACGCATTCTGTATCTCATAACAAATTTGTTATTTTATTGCGAAGATAAAGATGGATTTCAAAGTCTAAATGTCAGTCATAGACTCAATAGGATTTTTTTTCCCAGTAAAGATATGGAGTAATCCATAGTAAAAGTTAAAAAAAAAGAGAATTTTGGGCTTCCCTGGTGGTGCAGTGGTTGAGAGTCCACCTGCCGACGCAGGGGACATGGGTTCATGCCCCGGTACGGGAAGATCCCACATGCCGCAGAGCAGCTGGGCCCGTGGGCCATGGCCGCTGAGCCTGCACATCCGGAGCCTGTGCTCCACAACGGGAGAGGCCACAACAGTGAGAGGCCCGCGTACTGCAAAAAAAAAAAAAAAAAAAAAAAAAAAAAAAAAAAAGAGAGAAGTTTGCGTTGGTACTAAATGATCTTAAATTTATGAAGGAAGGCTTTTTTTAAATTGACATCATTTTTGAAAGGATTAGGGAACCATCAATTTTACTGTGAAGCAGCAATTGTGGAGAAAGCAGACCGAAGTATAATGAAATGCATTCATAACTAAGGACTCCCAACATGCTGTTTTCATGTTGGTGTAATTTAGTCTCCTTTAAGTAAAAACAAATTAATATTTCATTGATTCATACTTACAAAGATCATTCTTTTTTGCCCAGTCAAAAATATAAAGCAAAGAAACAATAACCTCATAATTTGGTTTCTAACTTGAACAAGGTAGCTGTTGATTTGCCCTTTCCTCTGTTAAAATTAACTGAAGACATACTATCAATAATTCTTCTGTGTGAGAAATATATTACAAATGGTACACTTCCAATCCCTCATCTTTTGGATCCTAAGAAATGGGAATAATAATAACTCCCAAATAATAATATGAAGTAGTTATAATGACCTCAACAGTAGTAATGCCACCACTGATTTCACCAAGCAGCTGTGGTGACAACAGCAGCCTCGATTTCTTGAACCCTTGGAGGGGTCAGGCAATGTGCTAAGTGGTTTGTACTTTCTTCATGAAAAACATTCAAATTTTAAAGCAAAATTCAAGCCAAGTTGGGATAGGTCTTGGGTGAACCTTTTATAGAGTGCATGGGTTATGTAAATGTAGGTATTTACAGTCCACAACGAGTTGAGAAATAATAACAGTAAAAGAAAAAAGAGGCAAAGCAACTAACAACAGAATAGAAATAAAGCTGTAGCCTCAGGACAATGTTTATAGCAAGCATGGAGTAAGCCTGGTATCTTCTAAGCAATTTACTTTTATTAACTCACTTAATCCCCAGAGAAAATCTACCTCATAAGATACAAATGAAGATACTGGAGCACAGAGGGATTAAGTATCTAAATTGCCCAAGGGAGCAGGATTGGCATCTGAATTTGGCTTGTCCAGTTCCTGAGTTCAAAATTTTAACTTTAATGCTATAGAAATAGGAAGAGAGGCACTAAAATGACAAGAGTGTTTGGCTCTCTCACTCCATACTATATAAAGCACTATTAAATCTTTCAATGACATATATCAAAATGTCCAAATTATGAAACACAGAACAATGTCACAGTGGAAAAGAAAGCACAACATTAAAGCATTACTAAGATAACTTTAGAAGCAATTTATTAAGAAAAGGAAAAGCTCTGCCAGACAATAATCAATAAATTGAGTCAGTAAATAGCAATTAAAAAGAATGACAGCATAAGACAAGAATGTACCAAATCATAAGAGAAACTTATGAGTTAAGCAGCCTGGTTTGATATGGACAGTTCCGGTTAATTTCTATTGTTCAGGAATTCTGTCTACTTGGTTTAGCATTTTTCTGGATATTTTTCATTTTCTTTAAACACACTAAAAGTATTAATAGTTACATAAATGTGCACATGACGTTGGTGGACTCCCGTTTGCTACTTCCAGCTTCCACCATATCCTCTTCTTGTATCATGTGCCAACTAAGAACTGTCACTTGCCATTTGCCTCTACAAGGATTAAGTCACTAGCCACTGTGGTTGCCTACCTTCAACATACCCTGAAAGGAGTTCAGGGTAGAAATCAGGAATGAAGCACTCTGTGCTCTGGGAAAACTGGCATGAGCTCAAATTCTTGCATCTTGTCATACCTAGAACAGCACTAAGATCATTAATGGAGACATCTGCTCCTTATGACTAGGAGCCTTCTCATGACAAGGAGTGACCTTCTGCCAAAATGTGTGCTTGATTTCATGTACTCTCCTTCACCAAAATCACATATATACTGACTCCCACCCCCCACCCCACCTCTTCAGAACAGTTCCTCAGAGCTGTCTGAGAGGATGTCTCCCAGGCTATAGTCCTCATTTTGCCCTAAACTCAAAATTCTCACATTGTGCATTTGTTTTCATCGACACATGTGAGACACGTGCAAAGCACAGAGTTCTTACTTTAACATGTGGTTAAAATGAAAAGATTGTCTGTAGTAACACATTTCTTTTCTTTCTTTCTTTGGACTACTTCAGTCTCAACTTAACTCCCAACTCTCTTTCAAGCTCAGCATTTAGGATATTTGCTGATAAAATGAAGGTGCTTGGATAATAGCCAAGTTAGCCAAGAACCTAACTATACGGCCAGGGTGCCATGGATGGTGCTGAAGCCTGCCAAATGCATGAAGCCACCAGAATGCCTATCAGTGGGACTGGGCGGTAAAAGTTGTATCTTTGTGAATGTGAAATATGTGTGGGTAATAAATAATAAGCAGCCCTACCACAGAGTTTAAAGAGAGTATAGAGTGGAGTTCAAAGATTCTCACTACAGTGTTTTTGCAATATATTGTATGATATAATTTGCAGCTATTCTTATTACTACTTGAAGCCTTTTATTTTGCAATGGTGGTTTTCTGCAGCAATGAGATTAAAAAGTCCATGTATAATGAAAGTTATCATCTACTAAGACTATTGTGATTTAATATCCTATTAAGATAACCACTGTGAATCTGCTAAATAAGCTCTAGGATCTATTTTAAACATTATATTTAGTTTCATTAGAATGTGCTCTATGATGATGACTTATCATGCAGAGCTCCAGAAAGGCATTTACATATCATTTTGTGAAGTATGAGTTTTCATTTAGATCATATGACTTCTCCTAAATTGACTATTATCATTTTCAATGACAAGTTCTCTTCTGCTTGAAATGAGATCTGTTAGTATTGGTCCTTTAGAAGAAAAATCATATCACAAAATGTTAAATGATGTCGTTTGAAGATGGAGCATTGAGAGATTTAAAACATAAACCAGAAAAGTTAAATCCAATAATGGTTCAAATTAGTTTCCTCCAATTCTTGGAATCAAAGTAAAGCTACTGAAAGTTAATGTGACATTTGATATTATGTGTTATTTTAAACCCAATTAAAACTCAACATTGAGATAAAAGTATTTTATTTTACAATTCAAAGTACAGATTTTGGTAAAGCAAAGAGTCATGGTAGAAACAATATTTTTACTAAAAAAAGTAACACAAGAATGGAATTAAAATGTACTTGAAATCAGTTGTGGTACATGCATAATTCATGATTGTTTCTGAACAACCTCAATTATTTTCCAAATGTAAAAAGAACTTTCTTTTACTTGTCATAACTTCCAAATATTTGTGTGTTTCTGTATGTATATGTATATGAAGCTAGAGTAACTGAACTACAGTATTTTTGTAAGGGAGCTGATAGCTTACATATATATGCATAGCATAGCATAACACAGCGTAGCATAGCATAGCAGTATGTACTTTCTCTCTTTGCTGCATGTCATCAGTCAGATTTTAGAGATGTTTAGCCCTTTGAGGAACTATTTTGTTAATCAACCTAAATGCCCTACAATGGTGTTTAACTTTTAAATGCATTACTTCTCTATATTTTGTTTGAATCTTTTTCTAATGTATTTAGAAAATTTGAATAAACTATTTCAAAAATGGAGTGCAAAATTTCCTCATTTTTCAAGGTTTACTGACCTATAATTATTAACTACAAAATTTGAAAACAGAAAAACACTGAAATTAAGTTCTATAAAGACAAGTTGTACTGAATAAATCAAATTATGTGAGCTCACAGGGTGTATAAAATTGAATTTTTGAATTATATAATTGTACTCTGCAATATCATGACTTGTAGCAAGAACTTTATGGCTCCTCTATTTTATTGCATATATTTATACTCTATATTGAAATGGGATAAAATTGCAGTCTACTATTCTAAATCATCTAAATTTATTGTAATAGTCAAAATAATCGCAACTAGAGACAACTTGTCTTGAAAAAAATGTGTTGAAGAAAGGTACCCTAAAAGAGATCAAAAGACTATACCTCTGAAAACATTAGCTACTTGTATTTAAAAAATAAGAAGGGAATAGCCTCTTTTTAGGAGGTATCTTGACATCCCCAAACAGAATATTTCCTCGATTATAAATAACATGGTCTGCAAAGAAGAGGTAATTAAGGTGCGAACTATTAGAATATATTAATGACAAAATTCAACTCTGAAGATTGCAGGCAACATTATAAAAGAAATTAAAATCAATTTCTATAATAAAAGAATATTCTTTAGAAAAATATTTATGACACAGAATTAGGGTCAGAAATTGACTGAAGTATGTAAATATGTATCAATTATTATTTGACTCATTTTTTTATTTTATTTTTTTTATTTTTATTTTTTTTATTTTTTTGTGGTACGTGGGCCTCTCACTGTTGTGGCCTCTCCCATTGTGGAGAACAGGCTCCGGACGCGCAGGCTCAGCAGCCATGGCTCACGGGCCCAGCCGCTCCGCGGCATGCGGGATCTTCCCGGACCGGGGCACGAACCCGTGTCCCCTGCATCGGCAGGCGGACTCTCAACCACTGCGCCACCAGGGAAGCCCTATTTGACTCATTTTTAATCATTATAAAGGTTTTTTGAAAGTCTGCTTGAAAGAGGTTTCAAAATGGCAGCGTGGGAAGATCCTGAACTCATCTTATCCCACGAACACAACAAATCTACAACTACATACAGAATAATTCCCTCAGAAACGGATGTGAAAACTGGATGAACAGGGTAAAAGGACAGCATTAGATGGGTAGGAAAGGCAGAGATACAGTCTCACCAAGGAGAAAAAACACATCCCAGCAGCAACAATCCGCAATTGGGAAGGATTACAAAGGCACAAATCTTTTCCTTGGGGAGACAGGGATTTGAGCTCCACATCGGGCAGCACCAACGAGACAAACCACCCAAACACCTGGCTTTGAAAACCAATGGGGATTACATTCGGGAAAATCACAGAACTGCAGGGAACGTGGAACCAACTGTAAAGGGGCTCCCAAGCAGACTCACTTGATCACAAAAACCAGTGCAGAAACACCAAACTGGAAAGCATTTGGGTCACAGGTGAAGGAGACCCACTTACCAATCTTGAAGCACCTGCCAGAGAGGCAGGAGCCAGTTGGGACACCCTCTGGAGACTGAGACACTGGCGGGAGCCATTTTGAAATTCTCCCTCTAACCTGTTGACATCAATAGGCGTGACCTGCTGAGAGTCCGGCTCACCCTTTGCCTCTGCCGGGCCTCACAGCCAGCTGAGCCAGAGCCCTGCCCGCCAGTGCACTGCAGCAGTAGCTGTGATCTCACCACAACAGGAAAGCCCACACAGCCCACACAGGGGATACCACTCAGAGGCAGGATTGTACCTCTGAGGCCCATAGGACATTTCCTAAATAAAGCCACTCTTTCAAGACTGGGAGAGATAGCTGATTTACCTAATTCATAGACACACACACGGAAAATCAGGTAAAACGAAGAAACGGGAATATGTTCCAACCAGAAGATGAAACTTCAGAAAAAGAACTAAATGAAACAGATTAGCAATTTACCTGATAAAAATCTCATGAATGTCCAAACTTCATCCTCTCTTCTGACACAAGATTTACTGTCAAAGTAGTGCTCTTCCTTGACTTTTTTTTTTGTGTGGTACGCAGGCCTCTCACTGTTGTGGCCTTTCCCGTTGCGGAGCACAGGCTCCGGACGCGCAGGCTCAGCGGCCATGGTTCACGGGCCCAGCCGCTCTGCGGCATGTGGGATCTTCCCGGACCAGGGCACGAACCCTTGTCCCCTGCATCATTAGGCGGACTCTCAACCACTGCGCCACCAGGGAAGCCCTCCTTTTACTTTTTCTGCTAAAAGTTGAAATAGGGTATAAAAGTCGAAATAGGGTATAAAAGTCTTCCTACCATTATCAATGGAAACTTATTATATGTAGCTTTTAATATTGTCTAAATATATCCTGAAGAGGACATCTAGCGTTAACAATTACCTTTCAATTATTTAAGAGAAATGCGTTAACTCATAGAAAAGCATTTTGAAGGAATTGCAAAATACGTCATCAACAGTTAAAACTAGATGCACTGAATTTGACTTTAAAGGGTTTCAGTTGGTTAAGAAAAGATTCTTTCCTATGAAAAACAAGGTGGAACTCTGCATTTTGATAGGAGGAAGGCAGGTGCATTATAGCTGAAATGACACCAGCTCACTGATGTGTAAAACAGCTCATATTTTGCAGAAAGAGTAAGAAATGATACGACTATGATGAAAACTTTTGTATGTGTAAATTTTTCTTTTTTTCTATTTAAAAATTTTATAACATCTTTAAAAGATCATTATGAAAATTCAGGTTTTTTTTTTTTTTTTTTTTTTTTGCGGTACGCGGGCCTCTCACTGTTGTGGCCTCTCCCGTTGCAGAGCACAGGCTCCGGACGCGCAGGCTCAGCGGCCATGGCTCACGGGCCCAGCCGCTCTGCGGCATGTGGGATCTTCCCGTACCAGGGCACGAACCCGTGTCCCCTGCATCGGCAGGCGGACCCTCAACCACTGTGCCACCAGGGAAGCCCCTATGTATTTTATCTGTTCAAAATATGGTCCTAGCTTTTAAGCGTTCATTATAAAACGCAAATGGGGTTTCCTGTGAAAGAGAAACAACAGATATTGCTAGAAAAATTATATTTGAAATTGTAACAAAATTCTCCTAGAAAGAGAAGAATCAGATAGTAGAGAGTTGTATTCATGTAATAACAGATAAAATAGGATCAATTTGATTAGCACAACCATAACATACATCATGTTTATATTATGAATATGTATATTTCTAGTGATAACATCCAAAATATATAGTTTCCAGAAAGCTTATGCTTCTCTGGAACCTTAATAAAACCATTCGAAATCATGGACATGACAGGTTTACTTAATTGGGATACTTTTTACCAATTCATATTTTTAGGACAATAACTAATTCAATGCTTTCCCCCTTGTGTCATGTGACACAGTACCATATATAATTGATGATTAATAGACATTTGTTGAATTGAATGGTGAATCCCTAGTTCTTTCTAATTAATATTTTGTCACTTTAAGAAGAGTGAAGCTTCACATCACTTTAAGAAGAGTGAAACTCTTCTTCACTCCAAGAGTTCCTGGAGTCCTCGGAGTTAACAAGTTATTCAAAGCAATATATCAGTATAATTTTTCTTGGCCTTTTAATTTAAGAATATTAGAATATATATTTATATATTTAAAGGGGTAAATATAGTGGTGAATTTATTCTAGTTCCTAATTCTCATAAAAACGGTCTGGTCTTATTTTATATTTTCAATAAATGTTAACATTTATCTAACATTCTTTCATTTAACAAACATTTAAACATATGCCATACAAGAATAGTCATTGGGGATATAAGATGAGTAAAAGATGATAGCCCATTATTAAGAAGTTCAAAATAGAGAGGGAAACACTCGGGATGATGATAGAGGTATAAGCTGGGTTCTCCAGGTCACTAAGAATGGACATCTAGTAATAGCAGCTAACACTTACATAACACTAACGGTTCCATACACTCTTCTAAATTCTTTACATTTATACTCTAACTTATGTCATACAGTCATTGCATCAGGGGTAGATATGTGTGCAGTGAGTGAGAATCTCAGGACCCTTATAATGCCAGCAGAGAACATAACCTCTTTCCTTGGAAGTCTTGATGTACAAAGAAATGGTAGTTGCTATTGTCACTGTGAGGCAAACACCTGAGAAGAAAATCTGAAGGAGGAGGGTGTAGCTAAGGGAAATTCACGTCTAATCCATAGACCCGACGCCACTGAATTAAGCTGATTGGGAATCCGGCACTATTTCTGGACTTTGAATTACATGAAGCAATAAATTTCCTTTTTGTTTTAGTGAAATTGAGTGGAATGTACTGAGACTTGTTACTTGCAACTGAGGGATAATTGGTTTAAATACTGTAATCTTCCAATACATTTTTCAAAGCCCTCCCAGTCTTTATACATTTTTTCTTTCCCTAATAAATTCCAACCCACCCATTAAGGTTGAACTCAACTGTAATAACCTATAGTAAGCCTTTCATGATCTCTCCAGTCAGAAGTAATTAATTACTCCTTTGGCTTCTACTGTACTTAGTGTCATTGATTTAACTACGTCTTGTATTTTAGTTAGCTATTTTTCATGAGAATTTCCTTGGTTTTGTGATTAGAAAGATGAAGATCAAATGTTAACTCCTTCAACTACTAGTTGGAAGTTCATTAAATATCTTTGACTTAGAGCCTCCTCATATCTGTAAAATATTGATAATCTTAAGACACAATAATAAGACTAAACAGAATGAAATTAGAAAACCTATGTGGTAAGGGTTGAATTATTCCTTTTTCCTTTCTAAAAAAAGATGTGTTGAAGTCTTAACCCCCAGAACCTCAGAATGTGGTATTATTTGGCAATAGAGTTGCTGCGTATGTGATTAGTTAAGATGACTGGTGTCTTTATAAAAAGACTGCTATGCTGAAGAAAGCAAGACACAGGGAGAGCATCATGTGACAAAGTGGGCAGAAACTGGAGTTGTGCAGCTGCAAGGCAAGGAATGCCAAAGATTGCTGGCAAACCACCAAAAGCTAGGAAAAGTCAAGGAAGGATTCTTCCACGGGTTTCAGAGGGAGCACAGCCCTGCTGACACCTTGATCTTGGACTTCTTGCCTTTAGAACTGTAAGACAATACGTTTCTGTTTTAAGCCACCCAGTTCCTGTTACTTTGCTAAAGTAGCCCTAGGAAACTAATACAACATGCAACATACTGCTTGTAGCATCTAAAACTTACTAGGTATGTAATAAATATCAGATAAATATTAGACGATTTATTTCTCTCTGTATGGTTCACAGTATTGTATGGTGCATGTCTATAGTGTGCACTTTATTTAAGACCAACCGAACACTAATTTTATATATATGTCACTGCAGGTATAATTCCACATCAAACCTTAACAGTAAGAACGGGCACTTATACTTCACATCATTTGTGGAGTTTGACAGAGGAGGACACCCACCTTCACCAGAACCTCCAGGGAAGAAGTTGCCTCTAACAACTGGAAGGCTTACCCTGCTCCTCACAGAGTATGTGTAGGAAAAGTATATATATACTATATTTATATATAGTTATAGATGTAGATATATATGGATATGGATATACTGCATCTCTATATATGTGTTTGTGTATCTTTTTATATATTTGTATAACAAGTCTTCAATATATAATAAGATCAGTTTTGTCCTCTCAGGTAAAGGCTGCATGAACCCTACCTATTCTCTTCTCTAATACATTGATACACCTGGGTCTAACAGGAGCCCATAATAATAGCATAATGATGGCAATGATATCTGATTCTCTATGACTTTATACCCATTTTTCTCTTGCCATGTGGCTTCACTGTGAATTAGCAGGATTTCCTTTATAGATGGACTGGAAGCTACCAATTTAAAAAGAAAATTTAAAACTTTAAGTAATGCAGTCATTTTAAATATCACAGCACTCAATGTTCTCATGGCCTACTAGATTGAAATTGTTTTGTTTTATTTTTGGAATTTCATGAATTATGGAAGAATATTCTAAACTGTATGAAATCATGCCTAAAAGGCATTGTACGTCTAGTCTGCATGTAGTATAACATTTTGAACAGATAATTTTAAAGAGGACCTTTTTTCAAAGACTGATAATAAAACTACATGCATATTATTTATAAAACTCCCTTCTTACCTCCACTTTTCCAAGTGGAAAATTTTTATTTGGAATTACTCAAGCATATGAAGCTGTATCCACTAGTGAACACAGGGACATATGCTGGATACAAACATATAAATTCTGGCATCTAAAGCTATACAAATTGTATACCCTTGAATCCTAAACTGTGTTCACTGTGTACAATAATGTCTAAAGCACCAGACCCTGGGGATATGGGTGTCTCAAGTTACACACAGTGACGTATCAAACTACATACTACATAGTAGCAACTGAAACCTTGAACACTGTATGCACAGCTTAAAGAGGGAGACTCTGCTCTGGTACCTGAAGCCACACACACTGGAAATGTGTGATCTGAACTTGTGCACCTTCAACACACTGTCCTCTGAGGCTCTACCTGTTGTCTGCATGGGCATTGGAAGCATTCACTCTTTATTTTAGTTTCTTCACGAACTAGCATCTAAAGCTGTACAGACAGGGATTTAGATCTGTATTAAATCTCTTTTCCTTTCACCCAAAGGCACAGTTTTAAGGGCTTATATTTAGGCATAACTATGTGTGCAAGCCAACAGCCTGGGATTTATTTGATTACTGACTTTTAAACCTCTGAAATTCTCCATGACTGGTTAACTGAGCTGGTTAGATTCTGATGTTCATGTAATCAAGCTTGTACACTAAGTCTCACTACAAAAATGATCTCTACCTCCCTTTTCCTTCCTTCTTTCCTTTCTTTCCCTCATCACTGTATATACTCCCTACCAAGAAGTTCTCTCATTAGTGTATGTGAAGGTATTTAAAAGAAATCTGGAAAAAAGATGACTAGATATTCATGAAATCACAGAACTCCTGCGAAATATAAAAGTACAATCAAATCTCCTCTTTCAGTTCAGTTCAGAAAACCTATACTGAGGACTGGGTCTTGTGCTTGTTAACTGGGACACAAAAATTAATGGTTGTCAAGTTACCCAGAATTTACGAATAGAGACAGACCACTATAAAGGGGACCATAACACCAGTTAGACTATCACATGTACTAAAGTAAAGTTATTAAAAACAATTGCTCAAGATCATTCAGATGAAAGCTATCAATATTAGGGACAGTGAGCAAAGTATCTCATAGACAAGTGTTCTTTGTAAGGTATCTAAGAATGACCTGGAATTGGAGAGGTGGTTAGTCAAAGATCTTGGTCACAAGCTATAGAAATTGTCTCTAGTTTAGAGTTTACAGAATTAGCAAATCTGCATGGGATGCTCCATCTCTCTCTCTCTCTCTTTCTTTCTTTCTTTCCTTCTTTCACTTTTTGTTATTAATTTTTGCTAATACAGCAGACTTACAAGGGAGGTAACAGAGAAAACAATGACATATACCCATTGACACAAAATGTTAAGCCATAGCCACTGAATAACTTTAAAATGAGACTATCAACAACATTTTTCTTAAAAGTTCAAATTTTAGTTGAATCTCATACATAACTTTAAAAATAATCATAGCATAAAACTTACATATTTATGTCACCGTAGAGTTTTCTGCACATGTATATATTCAAATGCAAATAACACAGGGTTCTCTAAGAGACTGACTTTGACCCAAAGTCTTTAAAATGAAAACTAAAGAGATACTAAGTGAGCATTATATTTCAGGAACTGTGTTGTGCACTAAAGAGATCTATGTGTGAAGTCTGCAAACACTTACTAATCTACAAGAACTGACAGCAAATTTGAAGAAGCTATTTTCACAGTTTCACAAACTGTGTAAGAGCAGTTCTTGGGGAAATACTAGGTCTTTGTTGAATAAGTGTGATAACTTGAATTTCAATCAGATAAAAATTTCCTGCCAAAGAATTGTCTGTTATCTAATATAGTTATTTCCATAGCAAAACCTATTAGATTTAAAAGGTCAAAATTTTGGATGCCTCTGCTTTTATTTAATAAGTATTAAATGATCTGTCATGCATTGAAACATTTTAAAGGGTACACAGACATTTTGTTCCTATAGCTATTAGAGTTATTTTTATAAACAGAGGTTTATTTCTTCATAGAAGGTATTCGAACTTCCAGATTATTGCATTGTTATATTGACCAGCTGACCTATGCAGCACTGCTCTCTAAATGTTCCCCAAACAGGTGCTGGAAAAAACAATCAATTCAAAAACATCTCTACTAGAGAATTACTTATTAAGAAATTATTCTTCTGAGTATTATACAATTTAACTCTCAAATCATTAATATTATATATTATTCTAAAATGAAAAGTACCCTGGCCTTCATCATATCCCAGAACTTAAGAGCAAGATTAAGCTAACAGAGATTAAGTCATAGAAACAGAGTCCCTGTAGATAGCAGAGAACAGGTATGTGAAGTGAAAACTGGGCTGTCTTGAAAGATTTTTATTCATTCAGCAGAATGTGAGAGACTCTCTCACAGATAGAGATAATATGTCCAATTTTATTATGACAATATGATGGATACTTTTTTTTTTTTTCTGTACGCGGGCCTCTCACTGTTGTGGCCTCTCCCATTGCGGAGCACAGGCTCCAGACGCGCAGGCTCAGTGGCCATGGCTCACGGGCCCAGCCTCTCCACGGCACGTGGGATCTTCCCTGACCGGGGCACGAATCCGTGTCCCCTGCATCGGCAGGCGGACTCTCAACCACTGCGCCACCAGGGAAGCCCTGATGGATACTTTTTATTTCATGTCCCCAAACAGATCAAATGGTGCTGTGAGGCTACTCATTATCCCAAAGCTTTTACGAAAAAAGATGAGCTATAGCCCATATCCCTTTCCCAGCTATGAAAGGTTTGTCAACACTGCTTTCATCCAACTCAGGTATTAGAACAGTCTTCATTTAATGTCATTTTATCAGGCCAGCCTCTGCAAGAGGAAACATAATGACTCTTTATTTTCATCGTATCATATACAAACTAATTTGTGCTCAAAACTTTCCACCCACCTATTTTCCTCCCTCACAGCTTCCCCTCACAGCGCCTACTTCAACGCTCCTTCACCTGAACACTACATACTCACCAAGTTCATTCACTGTTTTCTAGAAAGTGACACAGGGATGCTCACTATCGAAGAAAACAAAAATTCTTTTTAGAGGAAAAGGAGTAACTTTACAAGCCTAGAGGATGATAATATAGTGATGAGGTTTATGTTAATATAAAATAGAAGGGAATAATTATTTTGTAGATACAAATGATAAGTTGATACTCACCATACATTTCAAAGTACCTAAAACCATTATCTACTTATTTTATATGCTTCTTCAATATATGCATTGTTTGGTGTTAATTTTCGTGTATGTTTTCTATGGATACTTGAAATTGAATTATCTGTATAGTAGAAAATAAATGGGGTAACAAGACAGTGAAGAACCCCAAATTTAGTTCCATCTCTCAAACGAACCACCTGAGACCTTGGCCAAAGCACTCTCACTTCCCCAGCCTTAAGTTGCCCTTTGGTAGGATTGAGAAATGAGACTAGTGTATCTTTAAATTCTCCTGGACTCTAAAAATCTCAAGTTTAATTTTTAAAGATATTAATAGTGAAATAAAATATGCTCTAAATGGCATAATATTTAATGGTCACTTAACATATGTGAATAAATAATGGGGCTTGTGAGTCGGATAAGATTATAAACAAAGTTTACTGTGCAAGTTTAGATTTGTGCTGTCTTTCCATTGAAACTCCCTCTTGCCAGTATCCTTCCAGTTTTGCTCATGTTAGCTCATCAGTGAGTATCTCCCTGAGCATTTTGCTTAAAAATCAGCTCCCATTCCCACCTATCTCTGTCCTCCCTCTTGCTTGATTTTCCTCTATACTTCCAACCTGCTATATAATTTACTAATATACTTACTTTAAAGCAAACATTTGTACAACACAAAGTACAATATGGATGATGTACCCGGGGGTTGTGCACAAGGTGTGGATCCACATGCAGCCTGTCATAATTTGAAGACCAGTCAGAATAACAAACTGGACTCAGATTAAGCCACTTTTACAGAGTATATTGTCAAGCCAGCAACACAAAGGATATCCATAAAAATCAGGGCTAACTGTGCATGGACATAGCTCCCATTGACTTCTTAATAAATGGAATTTAGTTTATCTTGGCACCCTAAAAAGAGGAAGGAATCTAAAAGCCAGAAGAATCCAGAAATGGGGTCTCTCTATACACAGAGATGATCCAGAAGCCCTTCTCATAGAAGACACATGAATAAATTTGGAAAAAAAATACTGTAAGATATTTCAATAAAGAGATAGTGTAGGACCTGCATGCTACCTCTCCCAGAGTCCTATTAAAATAAACATGGAATGTTAAAAAGATAAAATTTGCAAGAACCCATGAAAATAAGGGTAAAAATGTAATGTTTATCAGTCTGGGAGGAATTTCTACTAACCACAACAGTTATGTGGTTTGAGTGAGAAGCACAGGCAAGACTAACATAAACGTAGTAATGTGTGCAGCGGTGTGTCAGCAACCCTGAATCCCGGGACACTCACCCCCCACTTTCACTTCTGAGGTAGATCACTTCTTCTTCCTCCTGACTTCCCCTCTGATCTTTCTTTCTGTATCTACTCAAAGTCAGCAAGCAGAACAAGGGAAGAGGAAAATGGGTCTCAGTGGCACTTGGTCTTGGAACATGTAGAACTTCAGAAAATGTTCAGTGTGTGTGTGTGTGTGTGTGTGTGTGTGTGTGTGGAGGGAGGGTAGGTTAGAGGTGAAGGTAGTGAACAGTCATAGAACCCATGAATATTACAGAAGGAAAGATGTAGTTTTAATATGTCAAACATGGTTAAACAGACTAAAAAGTGCTTTAAGTTGTTTTTTTTCCCCAAAGCCTGAAATTCCTGGGTAGGGAAGACACACAGTGTGACCCCAGATCATTCGTTCTCAAACTGTTAGATTCAATGTCCGTTTTTTAATACTAATATTGTAGAGATATCTATAAATTGATGATGAAATAAGCAATTCTCAAGTAAGATAACTCACAATTTAATAAAATTTAAAAATAAAAATATATATTAAAATTTCAGAACAAATTAACAAAATCTATATAGTAAGATTGTGAATAGGCACCACAGAAAACTGCTTATTTTTGGAGTTATAATTTGAGGAATATAAGTTCAAGGATGTAGTTGATTGATTAAAAGATGACTTGTAATTAAAAATAAAACCTTGACTATTGGTGTTTTCTGTAGGTTATGAGGAGTCTGAAATTATGTCCATAAATAGAAACTTCCACACTCTATAGCAGAGTTTTCAACATTAACACTATTTACAATTTGGGCTGTGCATTACAGGATGTTTGGGAACATACCCACTAGATGACAGTAGCAAAATGCCCTTCTTCACCCCTCTGAGATGTGCTAAACAAAAGTAGCTCCAAGCATTGCCAAATAACCCCTGAGGGGCAAATATCCCTTGGCTGACAGCCCCTGCCCTGCAGGTATAAAAGCAACAGGCAGAGCCCAAACAAGCCAAGTAAAAATTTAGCAAAGAATGAGAAAAGGAAGAAAATCTATAATATGGGGATAGAAATACACATCTGAAACTTTATTAAGTGTTACAGTTTAAATTTTTTCTATTAAAGATAAATCTAAAAATTACCTTTAAGAGAGAAACAAGACCCAAGGAAGTTTAAAAACACTAGTTGAAGAAATTCAGTGCAAATTAGAACCTATTATTATGATAAAATATCAGAAAACAAAATTCAAAGAAATACTATTCATTGGGATCAATAGGTTAATATTATAATGAAAGAAGCTAAACTCACTAACCCTTATATGCAAAAGAATATGGCAAAAAGCAAAAAAAAAATATAAGTAAACACTGACAATATGAGAGAAAGAGGGAAATTTAACACATGGCACTCTGTATCCGGTTAGAGAACTATTAAAAGTTGAAGTTAGAAACCATACAATAATAATTAAAGTTACACTGTTTGCTATTAACGTTTTTCTACAAATAGAAATTACAAGATTTTTTCAATGCTCTGAACAACATTTAACAAAACTGACTAAAAACTAAAGAACGAAGATACCTAAAATATGTGTGTGTTTGTGCTCACACGCATATATGTGTAAATGACAATCACAAAGGCCAATCTCTAACCATAGCAAGCAAACCTAAAAATAGCTAAGAAAAAATAACAATGATACCAGGAAACACTAAGTATACCTAAACAGAGAGAACACAAACAAGAGACTAAAAGCATTTGGAAATTTTAGCAAAACAAACAAAACTCCAAAACGAAAAGTATTCAAATAAATATTGAAAAATAATAATAGCAAAATTAACTATTATTTAATAACATTCACCAGCTATATATTATCATGCTAAGTAATTTTATATATAAATTTATTTCATCTTCGAAACAAGCCAGTGACCCCAGTACTCCCAACACCCTCACATTACAGACAGCTGTCATATACTAAAATGGGTCAAAAAGAAAGAGCATGTTTGGTCTGTGTGTGGATGCGAGAATGGATGCATTCAGGGAGACAGAATCAAGCATTTTCTTCTTGGATGTACTCCATTTAAAGTGCTTTTGCATGGCTTCTTCATCCTGGAAAGCTCTGCCCTGGGATTTGCACATGACTCACATCCTCACTTTATTCAGGTCACCTCTTCATAGGGGTCCTCACTGACCACCTTATTAAAAACAGTATCTGGTGCCACCTCACACTAATTTTTCTTCATATGTATATGCTGTTCTAAGCAATTGACACAAGGTCAATATCCGATCCATTTTTTATGCCTAGCCCCTACAGAGTGTGTTACTAGTAAAGAGTCTGTAAGTATTTGCTGAATTCCTTCATTCATTTCTTAGTAAATGGGGAGAGAAAATGAGAGAACATCCCAGGAGAGAATCCTTGAAGAATCAGAAAATCAAACTGTGGATCTTAGAGCTGGTTGAGATTCACGGGGTCCCAGACACTATCCAGTGCTCTACTGAGATGAGTGGCCTGGAGGGACATGATTTTGGTGATTATATATGGAGTCTGATTAGAACCAAGTGAGGGTCAAGGGAGAAATTTCAGTTCTAGCCAGCTTTACAGAACAGTTAGCCAACCCTATAAAAGTGAGATTTTTGAAAAATATAAGTTGGACAGGAAGTTTTGGTTTCAACGTTATAGTAACTGAATAGACAGTTATTTAAAATAGCATGCTGGAAGATTATGATTTTTTCATAGTCTGCTGCTTACAAAAAGTCGCAATGTTCAACACTAAAAACAAATTCTGTCATTTAGCAAAATAAAGGTGATATATATTTAAGAAAAAGTCTGTTACTGCTTTACACTATTTTTAATTGTATTATTTTGTATAGGCAGAGATTCAGCATGCTTTAGTCACGTGGTTTAAATCCTGGTAAAGACTTCCTCTGACTTCGGGGCTCACTGACTTTCTTATTACTTCCTCCCATTAATACATAATACACTGCACTCCACTGTAAATGTTCTGAGTTTATATTTTTTCTGAGGAAGAGTTCTACTTTAATTTCCTTTACTCAAACCAACCCATGACTTAATGAAGCCCAGAGGAATATTTAGCCCACAGCTGCTGTACAGATCAGTGATCTATCTGGTTAACCTTTAATCAGATTAAATGTTACTACTTAATCCCCAAAAGTAGAAACTTGATCCTTTGCTACCACAATTAAAATATACTGACACAATCACATTAATAGGAATTTCATCTAGTAGCCTTCATTTTCGAATATACTCTTTTTATCCTTGTTACATAGAATGTCTGATCTACATTTTTCTCTTGGGGAATTTTCCTTCATGTGTTTCCTCAATATTTATTTGAATGCTGTGAGTTATTTCTTTTCAGTACATATTTATAGTTGCTTCTGGATGTCATGTTTCTTTCACTTTATTTTGGGGGGGATTTATATTCAGAAGATAATAAATCATTATCTGTTATTTCCTTGGCATTTAATATATCATTTTGTTAATATTTCTGAACAATGATGTTAAGAAATAATGTCAGAGAAATAGGCATTAGGAAAGTCCTTCATTTAAAAAATTCTAATTTGTATTCATTGCAAATATTTGTACCTATGAAAATTTTAATTTCAGTGTCTATATTTGATACTACAAGAGAAAAATGAGAACCAAAAAAGAAACGCTATATTTTTAAGCCAATATAGTCTCAGAACATGGATTTCTTTTTTAACATCTTTATTGGAGTATAATTGCTTTACAATGGTGTATTAGTTTCTGCTTTATAACAAAGTGAATCAGTTATACATATACATATGTTCCCATATCTCTTCCCTCTTGCGTCTCCCTCCCTCCCGCCCTCCCTATCCCATCCCTCTAGGTGGTCACAAAGCACCGAGCTGATCTCCCTGTGCTATGCAGCTGCTTCCCACTAGCTATCTATTTTACGTTTGGTAGTGTACATATGTCCATGTCACTCTCTCACTTTGTCCCAGCTTACCCTTCCCCCTCCCCATATCCTCAAGTCCATTCTCTAGTAGGTCTGTGTCTTTATTCCCGTCTTACCCCAGAACATGGATTTTGACATGTCATTTTACTTTTGTTATAAGATTCTTTCATCTCATCTGTTGTCTCCATTTTATACCACTAGGACAAAACAAACCATCCATCACCACCTCCAATTCACCCTTACATATGTGCACACATGCACACACATATTTACTAAGGATGAGTTACCTCTGCTCTTTTAGCTGTAACTTTCAATTAAAATATGATGGGGCTTCCCTGGTGGCACAGTGGTTGAGAGTCCGCCTGCTGATGCAGGGGACATGGGTTTGTGCCCTGGTCCGGGAGGATCCCACATGCCACGGAGCGGCTGGGCCCGTGGGCCATGGCCGCTGAGCCTGTTCGTCCGGAGCCTGTGCTCCGCAACGGGAGAGGCGGCAACAGGGAGAGGCCCACGTACCGCAAAAAAAAAAAAAAAAAAAAAAAAGAAGTAAAACATGATAATGAGACCCTTGGATACATGGTCCTCTTTTCTTTTGAACCCTCAATATGATTAGATGATTTCTATGTGAGACATATGTGTGTTACATTTTTTTAAAACTCTTTTATAATAAATTCAGAATCTGTTAACCAAAATAATCTTTAAGGAAAATAAACATAATGAGGAATGCAAAGAAAAATTCCATTATAATTGGAAGTGATGACAGAGGGAGCTGAAAGTCCTGTGTATATATAAAATACCATTTTCCTTCATCTGTTCACTTAGGAGTCAGAAGCAAGAACTGTAACAGGATGTTCTCGGATTCACCTATAACATTGGAATACTGTCCTCCAAAGTTATTCCCTGAGAGTTCATGAACTTACCCACTAGGGCCTCCCTTACTCAAAACTTTTGCCAGGCATTGTGGAGGCAGCTTGGTTCTTGGATTCATAGCAGATCTGACACTCATGGTATGACGTCAACATAATAGCTAACCTTGCTGATTTCTAATTTCTTCATTTGTAAAGACTTTGATGTATTTTTATAACCATTAAATCAGACAAATAATGAGAAATCCCAGGTATATAGTAAGAGTTTGATACTACAGAACAAGTTGTTCTTAGTTTAATGGAAATTCTAAATAATGTACAACAGTAATACACAATTTGGTCATCCAACTATTTTTACTAGATTGGCCATAGAAATCATTTTGTCAGTAGACGCTTTAAATGAAGAGCACACTGTTAAAGACATAGAGTGTATTTCTACATGAGGGCAAGTGCCCAGCTCAGCTACCACCTTACAAGGTAGCATTTTCCTTGAACTATTATTTTGCCAGAGTAGAACCAGGATCTGATTTGATAATTACCCTGAGAATTAATTCCTCTCTCAGCATGGTCACAGACTGCTGAACACACAAGAAATGATGTGTAGTTTTATGAATTCCCAAATTTCCAGTCACTACGGGAAGATAGCTTATCATTAAAATGCTGCTTAGCAAACTCTGAATCAACACGAAGGGAGTTAGTTTTATATTGAACTCTAATGGTTATCAGAACATGAGTGCTTCTACCATCTAACTTCCAAAGGACCAGGATGGCCTCCACACTTGACAAGGCAAAATCCTTCAAAATTGAAACCAGTCTCCTGATCTAAACACCTGGACCAAAAATCAATTTTCTCACTTCAGTTATAATCAGCTAGGGAAGCATTTTTTTCAGTTCTGTTATTCTTACTAAAAAATAAGTAATAAACTAAAATAGCACTTTTTAAAGGAGACCTGAAATATTTAGGCTTAAGGATCTTATAAACAAAGTTCATAAGCAGAGACTATTTTCTAAGGAAATGAAATATGAAAATGCAAATGGACATGTAGCCTTAAACAGGAGATAATGCACTTGTAAAATGCCCAACATCTTCTTAGAAGTAGTAAAAATAAAGAAAAAAACATATTTTAAGTCAGTAAGTGAAATAAAGACTCTGATATTGCAAAATGGAAAATTTAGGTTGCATATTCATTTAGACTTTCCTAGTGATTCAGTTATTGAGGAAATGGGATAATTTACTCAAAGAGGAATTAAAAGCAAAATTAGTGACATTTAAAGAAAAAACTGGAAAGGAAATTCAAAAAATCACTGCCATCAACTCTTCTGTTTAAAATTATAGAGTGAGCATTTGTGTTACAGAGGCAACTTTTAACTATGAATGGATATAACTTCAGAGCTTGAAGTTATTATTCTACTATATTAGGTAGCATGTGAGTAAAGAAATTAGAGTCAGTAAGACTAAGCAGAGAAGTCTGGCATACCACCTATACATATTTTTTATCTTCCACATGAGTGTCCTAAAATTTGCAGTGCAATATACTTTTAAAAAAGGTTAATAGATCAATGATACATTAGTGTTTAGTTTTGAAGTAACAAAACATGATACTGAGTCTTTAAGGCAAGAGGCATGGGACCTGGGTGACACATATTCTCTGGCACATTGCTATTTATACTACAGCAGGACATACTAAATGATTTCCTAGCAAGAGAACATTGAAGCACCTAGCAGAGAGAACTATATTAGTACACTATTTCACACAGAGTCGGCATCCAAAGAATATTTAGGGACAGAAAGAAGGAAATATGAAAAAATAAATAAAAATGAATGAATGGCATCACAAACCAATCATAATTTCATGAGACAATTTTTGTTGGCTTCATTTTTCTCATTTGTATAATGAAGGTCTCAGACAATAGAAGAATAAATAACAGTTTGCCAAGCACTATTCTATGCATTTCCTATTAATGGACTCATTCACTCTTCAAAACACATCCACAGAGACAGATATTATTACTCTCCCCATTTTAGATATGGCACAAGCCATGGCGAAGCATTTTATTTTAGAGCACAGGGCTAGCAAGCAGAGGAGGTAGGACTTGGAGCCACCCATTCTGACTCTAGAGCCCGTGTTGAACGTTATAAGATAGAGATGGGTTTTAAAATTCACCTGAGAGCCTATACTTCCATGATTTGGGAAAGTTATTGTATACATTTTATACAGGGGATCATTAGACTTGGAAATAAGAAATACAGTTTACCTTCTTTGTCTGTGGCTTCTGCATCCATGGCTTCAGCCAACAGCTGATCAAAAAATTTTTTTTTTTTTTTTTTCCGGTACACGGGCCTCTCACTGTTGTGGCCTCTCCCGTTACAGAGCACAGGCTCCAGACACGCAGGCTCAGCAGCCATGGCTCACAGGCCCAGCCGCTCCGCGGCATGTGAGATCTTCCCAGACCGGGGCACGAACCCGTATCCCCTGTATCGCCAGGCGGACTCTCAGCCACTGCGCCACCAGGGAAGCCCCAAAATTTGATCTATATGGAAGGTCAACTTCACTGTGCCATTTTATACAAGGGACTTGAACTTTTCTGGATTTTGGTATCCTGTGGGTCCTGGAACCAATCCCTTGGGGATACCAAAGACTAACTATCATGAGAAACTAACTTAATGCTGTACCATCATTTATTTTTATAAATGCTTCCTATAGGGCCACAATATTTATGTATATCTTAGACACTGATGATCTCTAAGATCCAGCAAGTAGATTAGATTATTTCTACAAAATAATGTACACTAGATGGTCTAAACATAAACATATCAAAATATTATATTAATTTTTGCTAACATGAAGAATTTATTTCCACTTTAATTTATAGGAATCGATATGAAGTTAATGAATACAATTCTGAAAATCAAGAAGTAGTTAAGTTCACATGGAATTGATAATCAGATAGATGTTTAGAACCCTGACATGTTTCATGATAAAATATTTTTTCAATTTAGAGTTTGATTCTTCTCAGCCATAAAAATATCATGGAAGAAGCCAACTCTTTTCTGTTTCTATTGTTCCACCAGTTAAAAACAAAACAAACACTACATTTCACTCAACTGCACATTACCTGTTGTATGCCACTGGTCTAAAGGAATGTATTTTAAAAAGAAACATATTCAATACACTTTAATGTCTCACTGTGAACAGGATAGTGGTTTAAAACAAAATGAACCAAATCTGAAAAAATAAACGAAACATATTTTACTCATAATGTCACTTAGTTGCTTGACACTAGTCTAAAATAATGTTCTAAAAATATTCAGGATATTCCCATGTCTTGCTTTCATCTTGTTAGTTGCATTAAGTGACCCCCTATGCTCAAGCATCTATTTGAGGTATTTGCTATCCACAGAGCCTTTTACTTTAGCGAAAGCCTTTTGATGACTTTATGTATATGAAAGTGTATTTGTGAACCACAAAGAGGAAAATAAAGGGAAGAAAACAAAGAGTGTAGAGTGGGTGGGGTGCGGTGCCACCTGCACTCAGCCAGACCCTTTGACTAGTCTGGAGCCTCTACATGAAGAGAGAAGATATGATTAAGAAGCTGATGTGGGCTTCCCTGGTGATGCAGTGGTTGAGAGTCCGCCTGCCGATGCAGGCGACACGGGTTCGTGACCCGGTCCAGGAAGATCCCACATGCCGCGGAGCGGCTAGGCCCGTGAGCCATGGCCGCTGAGCCTGCGTGTCCGGAGCCTGTGCTCCGCAAAGGGAGAGGCCACAACAGTGAGAGGCCCGCGTACTGCAAAAAAAAAAAAAAAAGGAGCTGATGTTAGGACAAGTTATTGTTTAGGGACAAGAGTGCTGCTTTAAGTGCCAAATGACAAAGAATGGCATGGAGTTAGGTGATACTATCTCTATTTCTGCACTGCAACCAGTATCACTTAGTTGCTGTCACGTGAGCAGTAGAAGAAAAGGCCTTTATTAAGCCAATGACATTTTTCAAAGGAAAGGAACCCTTATTGTGTAAAGGTTGAAGATGAGGAATGAGATGATAGATGTCTTGGTTAAAATAATCAACTGATTGTTTTTTGATCTCATATAAGGCTTCCTTTTGAGATTTTCAGAAATAGACATGAGGGGACATCATTAGGAAAGGAAGAGGAATTGAGTGGCCTGCATTACATAGGCAAAGGGGAAGTAATAGTAAAAATATATGTTAGGTAATTGTCACTAATGCAACGTCATTTCATTTCACTGGGTGCTGAGGCCTGGGGACACTTAAGTTTCACTTATTTTGAATCAGCTGGTAGATACCTCAAGAGTCATATTTGAATTCTGAAGCATGTTACTCAAGTAAGTTGGACAACTGTTATCAGTTTGAGCTGATAAAGTATCAGATTAACCATATTCTTTATGATTAAGACATTTATTATTCAAAATCTTATATCTTGGCATCATGTATAATTAGGCAACAGTCTTAATCTTCTAATTTTCTTGCCAAATAACTTGTGCATGGTGAGATGTTATGTTGTGTACCTGGAGATGTTTTGTAAATATATAGTGTGTTATAAAAAGTTTAAAAATACATGTTTTCACCATTTATTTTCAGGGAGAACAAACAGATATAGCAATAACCACTCACTGTCATTTTGTGTGCATTTTGTGCATGTGTAGGAACTATAGAGATTAGATATGTATCCAAGTTTTGCATGTTATACACATCTTATTACCATTTTATTGGATGTGATGCCAAGTAAATCTGGCACAAAATACGAGTGTATGCAAATTAGTTATTTTAGGGCTATTTGGTGGTTACTAAAATTCTTGAATAGGTTCTAGTTATTACAATTAATTCATAAAAGTCTATGAGCTTAAAGTATTTTAATTTTGGACTCTAGCTAGAGTTGTAAAACGTAATCACGTAATTTTAGCTAAATTATGTAACTGTAATGTTTTACAGTATTTATAACTAGAAAAATTCCTAAAAGAGATTTTATCCTACAATATATGTGGATTCCTATCTAATTGTTGACAATTTTGCAAAGAAGCAAATTTCATAAACATATTTATTTACATCATTTTATGTTTACCAATTATTGTTAAAATACTCTTTTAACACGTAACACACTTCTTGTAACAGCTGAAATCTACTCCCTAACTTAACACTTTAATAGAGTTTGTTCATACATTAAACAATAATATATAGTGAATACCTCTTATAAATGTCAGAGACCCAATGCTAAGGAAAAATAGACGCAGATCATGCCCTCATAGAGCTTACAGCTGAATAGGGATAGACATTAATTAAAATATTATATCTGTGAGAAATGTTGAAAGAAAGAAGCAGAGACTTATGGAAATATGCTAAGGGATTGGATGTAGTGATAACAGGGGAAATATGCTTGACTAAAAATTAGGTAAATCCAGTTAATATTAAAATTCATTGTTGGCATTTAAAATGGCAGATATAAAGGGATGGGAGGAAAGAAAGTATCTCTGATGAATGCAAAAATTCCCATGGGGCTTCAACATAAAGAGCAAGGAGGAACCAAGGACAAGGGCTTGGGGTGAGAGCGAATACATAGAACTGAAGGGCTACAAAGACGTTGGGTCATGTTAAATTTCTATGCCTCTCTGAGAACTTAGGACTTTTTATCTTAAGAGCAATCAGACACAAGGAAAGATTTTTTTCTAGGAAATTCACATTACCAGATGTGAGTTTTTAAAAAAATAATATACTCTGGCTGCAGGGTGGAGAATGACTAAGATGAGGGCAAGAGGAGATCCAGAAAGAAATTTTAGGAAACTGTTATAATAGATCAGGTAAGAGACAATGGTTTTTATGTGTAGTGGCATGGTGGGTACAAATCTAAAGAGTTAGGGTTATTTAAATGAAAAAATTAATAGCACTGGATGCAGATTAAGGGAAATATAGATTTTCTAAAGTATACAACTGAATGTATATTGGTGACACTCACTGAAATAGGTAATACTGGAAAAGAAAGAACTGCTGGATTGGGGTGTTTGATAACATTTGATTATGGATAGGTTGATTTTGAAGAGTCTTTGTTGCTATATCAAATATGGTTTTCAATATTAACTAAGGCTGAAAATAAGTAGGAGAGATGTCAACCTTGAAGTTGACGGCATTGGTTTGAAATGTGAAAGAAATGTCTGAGCTGGAGACATAAATTTATAAATAATTTTCGTATTTTCACATAAATGATAACCTAAGCTGTGCTCAAGGTTGAGACTAGAAAATATGAAGTGAGAATGAAAAAAGCTTCAGGCTGAGCCATGGTATAAGAACAGATGAAAGAAAAGAGGGATTTAGAAAGGATGGTCAACACCACCACATATTGATGAGAGGATAAATAAGATGAGGGTTGAAAATGTGTCAATTGAATGTTTGATGTAAAGTAGATTGTGTCCCTGGTAAGAACTCTTTTATTGAAATGATCAAGGCAAGAGTGAAATCATGGTTGGTTTTGGAGTTAGTGGTAAGAAATGATAGAGAAAAACTTCTTGTATTCTAATAGTACAAGAGGAGATGATACATAGCTTTGTGTGTTTTCTGCTCAGGAATTTGAAAAGCAGTTGGCCAACATCTTTCTTACAATACCCTATTATCCACAGTATAATAGTTATATCAGTGGAAAGAAAACATGTATACATCTTCCACACAATTTGACGTCATTCTAACGAGATGCTTATAGAATAGACCAAACTGAATTTGGTCCTAAAATCTATGTTTTGTCCAGCATTTAAAAAAAAGGAGATATTATTGAATAAAACAGAAAATAGCAAAATACATTGCAAGTAGTAAATATCTACTTTCAGTAATATATCTCCAAATTATGTGATGAAGGAAAGAATCACAATGTAAAATTTATTTTTTACTGTGGGTCATGTGCAAAAAAGTATATTTTACTGGGACACAATAAAACTAATATATTATGTTAATCATTTGATTCCTGTGGATGGAAATGCCAAGGACATCTCATTATTTTATAATTTTTCAAATTTTCTAGGCAAATAGTCTACATAATCCTAGTGGATAAGCCAACTATATAAGTCAAATCAAATATTATCAGCAACATCAGCATTTAAGCCAAGAACTCTAAAGGACTGTTTTGTTAACACCTGTTGAAGTAAAAGTCAGCAACGAATCTCTTATTTCTGAAAGAGCTTTTATCATCCAGCATAATGTGATTTTAATATATTTATCTGTGGTTTGCTAAGATATTAAAATAAAATGAGAACACATCTCCTTATTGTTGGTCTACAAAGGAAGTTTCTCCTGTGTACTTTAACCCATAAACTTATTAATCATTCTAAGGCTTTTGCCAAAAGGAGAGTGTGGCTTAGTGATGCAATTGTGGCCCTGGATATCTGGGGTCTATTTTCAGTTCTCTGTGTTGCTTGTGTTTAATGATTTAGAAAGTCATTTAACTTCACTGTTGTAGATTTTTGTGTATTTTTTTCCATTTACAGAGTATTCCAATGAGAGGGACCCTTGTTACACATGCTCAGCAATGACTAAAGAGAATTCCCATGAGTCAAGGGAATTCCTGGCGATGGTGAGCAATGTTGGTTAACTTCAAATGTGTTGCAATAGTGTATTCGTGAAAATTGATTGGCTTCTATTCAGAACTCAACCCAGTATGAAGAAAGAAGGACAGGTAGGACCAAAGATGATACATTATTATGCTCAACTGGTTGTGCAACTTCTGGACAGCTCAGTTGAGTATGGAAAAAATAGTGTGATTATACCTGATTTAAGATCATGGTGATGTTGATAATGAAATGAAGAAAAAAGGAGGATAAAGGAAAACGTAGTGAGATAAACCTTATACAGTAGTGTCTCCACCTAGGCTCCCATAATAACTTTGCCCCTGTACTTGTATGCATTCCTCTGCTCTTTGGAAATATAAAAACCAAAAACTTAGAAAAATGTATCTTAAGAGACAGTAGCATAAGAATGGAAGAACAAAATGCCCTGGAGGTTTGCAATGAAGCAAGACACATGAAATGTCAGGAGCAAGTCATAAAGGACAGTGATGGGATGGGAGGCTTTGGAGATCAAGGAGATGAAGGACAGGAACAGGATGGACAGGGGACATCAAAAAGAGTCATGGGGCTTCCCTGGTGGTGCAGTGGTTGAAAATCTGCCTGCTAATGTAGGGGACACGGGTTCGAGCCTTGGTCTGGGAGGATCCCACATGCCGCGGAGCAACTAGGCCCGTGAGCTACAACTACTGAGCCTGCGCATCTGGAGCCTGCGCTCCGCAACAGGAGAGGCCACCATAGTGAGAGGCCCGTGCACCGCGGTGAAGAGTGGCCCCCGCTTGCCACAACTAGAGAAAGCCCTCGCTCAGAAATGAAGACGCAAGACAGCAAAATAAATTAATTAATTAATAAACTCCTACCACCAACATCTTCTTTAAAAAAAAAAAAAGTCATAACTTTGGATTATCCCCGAGGTAAGAGTTATTCTTACTTTGCATAAAAGAACACTAAAGATCTGGGATGAATAGTCCCTTAACTCTAGGTTGCTTAGCTAATCAGAAACAGAGCCAAGGTTCACGTTCAGAAGTCAGTCAGTCTACAGTATCCAGACATGTACGTTCCTATTTAGCTTTTGTAAAAGTTACACTGAATTAGATGTGATTTCACATGGAAAGTACTATTGTTTAGGTAAACGTCTTGTCAGAGTAAACCTCATATTGATATAGAAGAGACAGCAAAATAAGGCCTATGTCAGAATGGAAGCAGCTGGCATGTATGTAATTTTCTAACATTGGCAATGTTCCACTTTTATCTTAATTTTTTGCTCTCTACACTATCTTTTTGGGAAAATATTGTATTTTGAAATTTTGCTTTTATTAACTTATCAGCATATTCAAATATATAATATCTTCAGTAGTGACCTCTGGGGGTATAATTTAAGTACATTTACAATAAATATTTTCAATAGTATTAGTTTGTTAACAATAGCTTGCAGTTTCTCTTATTCCATTTCTATCTCACTCTTATTTGTGTTCAGTTTTCAAAATAGAGATTTTGCAATTCAAGCAATTTGATTTTGAAAATCAACTTGTGCTTTCTGGCAGACAAAGGTATTATGTATCTCTCTTTACAATCAGTTTATAAAGGAGATATTTAGTTCTCTACTAATATCAGTAGTTTTTATAATACCTACAATCAGTGAAAGTTTGTGAATATTCTACAGAACAAAATTTTATTAGAAAGCTTTTCCACCATTGCTCTCAGATCTCCAGCCCCATCCCTAGCTTGAAACCTCTGGGAAGTTTGATGTACACACTCCAGTTTACTGCATAATACACTGCAATCCTAATTGCACTTCGGGGAATGTGATGTAATCCTTAACTACAGCTGCCTGTTTCCATCAATGAGTGGAATGGTATTTCAGCACATTTTAATTTAATGCAAAAATTAATTTTTTCTTGTCTGATGCAATTTGTTTCTCTCTCTGCTGAGTTCTCCTCTAGGTTTTACATAAAGCTGTAAATTTTTTTGAAATTGAAAACAAATACAAATAAGGCAAGTAAGCAAATATGGACTAAGTACTGCTCATTCACAATTTACATTTAGTATGAGCATTGTTCCAAAAATTTGAAGGCGGGATAGCAATGAGCACACCCAGAATATGGTTCCAAATTTCCACAGGAGATACTGAAATGGAGATCTGACATTACCAACAGGTAGGTTGACGTCTCAGAAGGAATACACAGGAGAAAGGAACTACACAGAAAAGAATACGATCACCCTAAAAATGGACACCTAACTGAATCATCCATAATGCATGAGCCAGAATTAATGGAACAGACCAATACACTTCCAATAAGCATCCTACACATTTCCATTGGCTTAATGAATCATAAGAAAATGTATTAATTACTTGAAACTGAATGAAATGTAATGATCTGAAGGCAAGCAATAAAATTATTATTAGTTGCAGGCAATATAATCAGCCGCATAAGTCATTCCCAGGATTGCCTATGAAAGAGAATCACTTGAGCACAAGTTGCCAGATAACATACAGGACTTCCAGTTAAATTTGAATTTTAGAAAAACAATGAATAACTTTATTATGTCCCTGTTTTTTCATGGGATATACTTATTCTAAAAGAGTATTTGTTTTTATCTGTATTTTTACTTGCTAAATCTGGTAACCGTAACTGGAGAGTTTCAGCTCCTTCACTACAACTAAGTATTACAGACCCAGTGTTTTTTAACACCTTACTGAGTGATTCTAATAAGTAGATTGCAAAAATTAATAGTATTTACTTATGTCAACAATAATAAATTGAAAATGGAAATTACAATGGAAAAATAAGATATAATTCCCAGAATCCCAGGAACTATGGTGTATTTTTTAATTATTACCTTGAAAAGAATACATAAGACCTCCAGTTGAGAAAAGTGATTAAATTTTATTAAAGGACACAAATTAAGATACTTCCTACTCCTAGATAAGATTATTTATTTCAAAGTGTCAATTTTCCAGAAGTATTACTTAAATTTATTGTAATTCCAATCAAATTCTGTGGATAGATTATTTTGAGTTAATTCTAAAGTTATTCTGATTATTCTAAAACATGTTCTAAGATAAATGTAGGAGAATGAAGTTCTCAGAGAGTTAAGTCGACTCTGAATGAGAAGTGCAAAGTGGAGGGTATGGGGAAGAACTTGCCCTGTCAGGTAGTAAAATAAATTATAGGAACAGTGTAGTAAAAATTTGCTGTTAATATTACTAGAAAAGTCAAGACCAGTGGTACAAGATAAAGACTTCAAAGATGGACACTTGTATTTGGAAAATTTATATATCATAAAGATAGTACCATCAATTAATAGGGAGAGAATGAATTGTGTAGTAAATAATGTTTAGAAACCTTGCTTAGGTAAGGAGAAAAACAAAATGTATATAAGTGGATTTCTGCTGGAATAAAGACCAAAATATGACAAAGATAACTACAAAGGTAATAAAATAGAAAGTAGGAGAAAAATAGGACCTTAGGGAGACGATGGGTTGAATAGTATTCAACTAGCACCAACCGTAAGGTTAAAATTGATATAAAATTCTAAACATTGACAAAAATAACAGAGAGAAAGTACACTGTGCAGAGATTATTTGCAACATTTGAAATTCATATGAGACTAGTATCTAGAACGTGTAAAAATTCGTAAAAGTCAATGAAGGACAAGTACATACTATAAGTGATAATTGGACAAAGAACTTCAATAGGTGACTCACAAGTGGCTAAATGCAAATGGATAATCAGTGAGTAAAAAGTATGCTCAATTTATAAAAGTCACAGAAATCCCATTAAAATAGCAAAATATTACCTATAGCATTAATTCACAGATGAAAAATGGAACATTTAAATGACACACCAAATTATGTCACTTATTTGCTACTCTTTATTCTGACTCAAACTACTGCTAGAGATACAAAGGCCTGGAACTAGTTTTCTAACTTTTTGAGATCACTTAAACCTTTTTCCCTGGAAGAATACTGAGACACTTTCATTCATACATATTATAAAATCCTTATCAAAGCCTTTCCTATAGTTTTCTTTGGTTAATGTCGCCTACATTTTGAAAAGTTCATGTGAAATTTCACATGAAAATTATTTTGCTGCAAACATCTTTTTTAATCATAAATCTTTATTTCTCTAATTGTTTATTTCTTTAGCCTGTAGACTTTATTCAACATTGTATTTAATATTGTTGGTCTGTTTATCAATTACTTCCTATTTTAGTCATAAAACACTACCGTGAGAAAAGTCCTTCCGTGGCTTCTCTTGGTGGATTAGATTTTTTCTGCCACGTTTAGGTTTTTTCCCATCCACTTTCTTTCTTTTGATCTTCTCACCCATTTTCACTTTGTTCCCAGGTTTCATCCCTTTTCGTGTCACTGCCTCCAGTAATAAGAATGGGCAGTTTGGAGCTATGTGTATGTGTGCTGAGGTTGGTATAGTATTTCCCACCAGATATGGCATAATCACAGAAAGGATGTGTAAACAGAATTGCAATGAATATAATAAGACAATTGGTGTAGTTCTGCACCTATATTTTTCCTCAGTTGATGGGTTGCATTAAATATTAAATACATGTTTTACTTCCAATTTTTGATTTTGGAAACATCTTAGTATTTACATTAAATAAAATTGTTGTCTAACTAAAAGAAATAAAAGTTTTACGAGAAGTTTCACTATCATTGTAAGATGTCTCCTTAGTCTGGAATAGAGTTAGAAAATAATGATGGTTGCAAGGAAACAGCAACATTCATACAAGATTATTCAATGCATATTTCTACCTAGCATTTTGACTTCTGTCCTGGTAAATCAATTTTCTTGGGATTTCTTTGGTTCTTAGTAAATAGCACAATATTCCTCTAAGGCAGAAGCTTATTATAAGTATTTATAAGTTAAGTAATTGAGACATTGTTAATCAAAGACAGTCAATCCAGCACAGTTGATCAGATTTAGTTAAACCCAGGAACAGAGAGAAATAAATATTAATGTCAACCTCTAAGCTTCTATAGTCGAACAAAAATGTCCAAGAAAGCAACATTCATTACTTAGGTCCCTAAACACCAGTGATATCTCTTCCTTATAATTGATTTCATTCTTATAATAGTCAAAAATGTTGTATTCTATACCCATAGGAATATTTAAGTGACTAAAAGAATACAATAATGGATAGGTCTCATTTCCTCTGCATTTACAGCTAATTTGCTGAAATATTTGGGTCTTCATAGGTAGAAGAAGAGATCTTGGGTCATTTTGACTTAAATTTTCTACCTTTATATTCAGTAGCTTTTATCCTAATGTCTATATAAACATTCTTTTCTTTCTTTTGCATTCCATCTGAATAATATATTATTTTTCCATTCAATAACCAAAGCAATAAAAATTACTTAAATCTTTGCACCTGATAGCTTTGCTTCTGCGATTTCCTATGTTTTCCTTATTCCTTACTAATCCAGGCAACTGTATTATGTTTAGTATCATTCATCACCACATCTGTGCAAAAGTGGATACAACTTCCCTAATTAGAGCACGTGCCATACAATGCAAAATCAAACTATCTAACCTTTCACAAATAAGGAGTGTGAAATGTCAGTGACAACACTGGACAGAAGGAACAGTGAGACCAGCAGGCCGTTTAACCTACATTATCCCCACGGTGCTTTTAAATAATGATTATGCCATTATGTGCTTTTTTGCTTCTACTATGTCATAATTGTCTTACGTCTCACATGGTTAATTAAAACAGTCTAAGAGCAGGGAACTGGCTGATTTAGGATAAGTAATTTAAATCTGGACAGGGTTTCTTCTAAAATATATCAAGCCTAAGCTAGAAGTTATTCTCATCTACTTACACTGTAGAATATGTAATCAAAGTACTTGCCAGAGAAAATAATTTTCATATCCAAAATATATTTTCTGTATTTTTAAAAAGAAATCAAGAAGCACATTAGTTTCAAATTTATAATAGAATATATTCATATTCTACATTAAGACACTGATTTTTCTTAATTTCAAGAGGTATGAAAGTAAACAGAAAGAAAAACTAATCAGTATCAAGTAATGAGGTAAAGTCTCCTTTGTTACTTTTTGAAATCAAATAGTATCAGAACAGCAAGAAAGATGTTTTTTGAAATGTTCAAAATCACAATTTTATAGAAATAAAAGTCACCTATGAGCTGACATTTTAGTGGGGTGAAACAGAAAATAACAAAATATATAAGTAAAATAAATCACTTATTATATGGTGATAAATGTTATGAAGAAAAATCACACAAGGAAAGGAGCAAATTGCCATTTTAATAGAATAGCAAAGAAAAGCTTCACTAAGTCAAATGGCATTTGAGTAAAGACCTGGAGAAGCAAGTGTCAAGCCATGCAGATATGCAGGACAAGAGAATTCCAGGTAGAGCAAGAGTGGCTCAGAAGCACACCTGGCATGAGTCCAGAACAGCAAGGATGTGAGTTTGGCTGAAGTATCTGTTAGCAGGTAATTAAGTTAGAAAGGTGTTGGTGCTGATGCTGCTGGGAGTGGGAATCTTGTATTTGCTCATACACTTTGCTAAAATCTTTGACATGTACTCTGAGTGCAATAGAGGCCTACGAAAGGGTTCCATGTTTTATGAATTACATTTTAATTATCTTACTGCTGTGTGGAAAAACAGCTTGAAACGTGGTCATGGAAGACACAAGGAGACTAGTTTCAGGGAAATGACAGTAATCATGACAGAAATATTGGTGACTTGGGCCAGAGAAGTAGCGGTAGAGTCAGTAAAAAGTGGTAGGATTCGGCCTATATTTTGAAGAAAACACTAACAGGTTTTCTGGAAATTGGAAAGGAGGTGGAAAGAAAGAGACTTAAAGGGCTACCCAAGCTTTTGGCTTGAGTAATGGAAAGGATAAGGTTGCCATTAGTGAAATGGCAAGTTTCTGGGAAGAGACTGAGTGGTGGTGATGGGGAGGCATGGTTAGTGATTGAAAGTTCAGCTTCAGGGATTTTAAATTTAAAATATTTATAAGAATCAAAGCTGAAACACTGATTAGTTAGGTGAATATGAATCTAAAGTTCAGGAGAGAATTGTAGAGATGTAAACATAGGCATCGTTACCATAAAATGCTATTTAAAGTAATGAAATTGGATGATACCACTAAGTGCGTGAACGAAGATGGAAAAGAGAAGAAATTAAAGGGCTCATTGCTGAGGCATTAATATTGGGAGATGACATAGAACCATTTAAAGAGAATGACAAGGAGCAGCCAGGTAAGGAGAGGAAGAAAACCAGGAAAATATGGATTTTGAAGACAAGCAGAGATAATGTTTCAAAGATAAAGGGGGTTCAAAATGTTGCTAATAAGTCATAGAGGAGGGAATCAAGAAATGGCAGCGGGATTGGGCAAAGTGGAAGTAATGAATTACCCTTTCAGGTAGTGGTGGAATGAAAATCATATCCGAATGAGTTCAAGATATTTTGGAAATAGAAAACTGAGGAGGTTGAGAAGGCTTGCTAAAAATGGGACAGAAAATAGAGGGAGGAGTGAGATTGAAGTAAAAATGACTTCAATCACTGTGAATCTCAGCATTTCCTTCCAATGAATCAGAATTCCCAAACTTTAATTGGAGTATCTGTATATCTGAATTTAATTAGCATCTGCAAACCACTACTTGATTGATTTCTATTCTTCTTTATTAACAAAGACCTCAACTTTTATAATAGCTGAGACATTTTCAAGTATATATATTTGTTTCAATATTTTTTCTTGAATATATGATTTTAAACTAGAGCAGTAACTCAAGCCTAACTAACTATGAAATAGAAGCACAGATCAGGTAGCACCTGTTCAATTTCTCTGATGTATTTTACAGAAGATACTGTATCAAAACGTACACATACCCAAAAAAAATATTTCCCTAGATTGCCTAAAGAAATATTTTGCATTCATTTGGAATCACCTTTACAAGCAAACCGTCTTCAAAGTTTTATACTTGATATGAATATAGTGAAGTAAAAATATATAAAGAATAGAAAGTATTTAGGAGATAGGTTTATTTAAATCAAGTTTTAATCAAGTTTTCATATGTATCAAATGTTACACTTTCATAGAGCTTTGTTCAGGCATGTAAAGAAGAGATGATAAACAAAAACTACATTCATTTTCACTTCATAAACATCCCTTGGTCTTGCCAAAAGATGACTGTGAATCAATATAAAATATAAACAAAACCACACATCTTCAGAGATGTATGTTTTATTATCCAAATGATAATAAAAGTGAGAACAAGCACTCTTAACAGCCATTATTCTAGAGAAGCCAAATTAAAAATGTAAAGTTTCAGAGAAAGCATGCTTTTGATGGCAGAGAAAGCCACATTCAGCTCTATGTTTAGTTTTGCTTCAAGTTGCAATACAAGCTTGAGTAAACTTCAGATAAAATGTTATTATTTAAAGTTGTTTACACACTTACCCCCACATACGCTGTGTTTTTAACACTTCTAAGTAGTGTGAAAACACAGTCTCCTGCTGCCTTGCTTTGACAGCTTAAATAGCCTCCAAGTAATACACGGTCTTTAGGACAACATCGTAATGGTGAGTTTAACTAATGTACTTGCATTTGAACACATATCTAAGTGTGGTGCTATATTTTCCCCCAAATATTTGGAGCAGTTGGCATACTATTACAGTATCACTGGTTGCGAATGAATCTAGGTCTTATTAAGAATAATGTGAATCCTTTCTTTAAGATATGCACAATTATTAAACTCAATTTACCTTACATTTCAATTCAATTCAACTTGACTTAGCAAAACTTCTACCAATCACTTTCAACATACATAGTTTTGATGGAAAGAGAAGAAGAGATGAGGAATGTGCTCAACGTCTATAGAGTGACACCTTATTAACCGCAAACAAGATATGTACTAAAATCAGAGTATGGACACTTTCTTCAGTTTGAAGAGTTAAAGTTTTCGGAGAGGAGATATTTGAGCTGCATCTTAACACTTTAAAACAAAAGAACTGGTTTGATATGAATGATCTCACCTGATACCCTTGTTTCCTCCTCAACCCACATTAATTGGTCTTTCTTCTCAACCTTTATCATTGAAAACACTCTTGGTTAATGTCACGAGGAATGAATTGCTGAGAATTTTAATTGTGAATCATGAGCTCTCAACAGTATGCAAAACCAAGTTGGCCACCTTTCCTTTTAGAAAGTCTCTTCTTTATTCACTAATATTTTATTTATAGTTTTTGATTCTCTGTTCCTGAATAGGGATCGGCCATTAATATCCTTTCCACACTCTCTTCCTCTGATTTAGGTATTAAATTTACACCAGGCTTATTCACTGTGTTGGGGAATGTTTCTTTCTTTTTTTATCCCTTCTTATTTTGAGAAGTTTATACAATATTAGAATTCTCAGATATATTTGTTGATTATATATTTTCTAAAACTTGCCTGTCAAACACATTTCCTCTGTGAGAAAATTTTTTAAATACTGAACAAACTTCTTCAATGACTATAAGGGTATTTATGCTTTATATTTCATCTTGAAAAAGGTAAAAATATATTTTTACAGGAATTGGTCCATATGTGTGATTTCAAACTCATTAACATAACAATCTTTATTTTTATTCAACTTGTCTCAAGGCCTTTCTTCTCACTTTTCCATCTGTCATGATTCTTATTTCCCTAGATCTTATAATCGAGGTCTCAACGCAAAAGCAATCTCAAAAAAGGCTTCTCTGACCCCACTATATGATTTTCTTACAGGCACCGAGTATATTGTTGTGTCATTAATCTAAACACTTCCTGAAATTCTCTGCCTTGCTTAAGGCATGAGAGCAAGGGACCTGGTCTGTCTAATTATCACTGTATTGTAAATTCCTAGAATAGTGTCTAGATACAGTGCTCCATCATATTTTTTTAATAAATGAATGGTGTTTATTACTGTTGGAAGACACGTTTTCATAGTTCTCTCACATTTCTGCAAATCTTGCAGAAGACATTGGCTGCCATTTTGTTCTGGATATCTTTTCAAGGCTGTTTATATAGTGAACAGCCTTTGAAGATAGACTGCCTTCCTCTGAAGCAAAGGGGTGACAGGCTTATAGTCTAGTATAATAAAAATAATTTTCTCTCCAGAGTATAAGATAGACATGCTTATGCTGAGGATTCTTTTCCTAAAACACAGCCCATCATATGTGAAGACATCCATCTGGGCCCATCTGCTTTGTCTTTGTGGAATTGGGGAGCAAAGGAAACTGACACAAATAGGCTAATGTTAAGGCCGCCTGCAGTGCTGTACGTAATATAGTCCTTCGTTTCTGACTCAGGAGTCTCATACGTTCTCCAAGCATTCATGAAACCCTTGCAAGATAACTTGTTATCTTGCTATAGGATAAAATCTCAAATCTTCACATTTCTTGACAATTACATACTACTGGGTTATGCAAGTATGATTTGAGGTAAAGAATACTTGAATGCACTGTCTTGAGGATTTACGTACCTTGCCCACAATTACAGTGAATAACTTGAAGTGTGGGGGCTGATTCCCATGTATTCTATCTAATATCATTTAAAACTAGAATGAAAAACCCCAGTGTCTATGAAAAGATGTATTTTTAATATTCCTTTGCATGTACCCTTTAATATCTTTTGATATTCCATGATTATATTCATGTTTATATGATAATTATTAATGATCAAGATGCGTGCTATTATTTTCAGCTAAAGCCATTTAGTACTTCATCATTTAAAAAAAAAAATCTTTCAGATTTCCTATGATAAAATGGTGCTAAAACAGAATCATTTTCAAGTACTTGCCAACAGCTCATTTCTATTTTAGTTGTATAAAAATATCTATTTATATATAATTTTTACAAGTCCATGAATGTGAAGTCTTACTTGCTAATAAGCCTGAATAAGATATTTCTTTCCAACAGTATATTTTGAAATGCTTTATGGAGTTGCTACTTCAACTTCGGTTGTACATTTTTCAAGTCAAGAAAATAATTCAGCTAAAGTCTATTACTGCACAGTTATCTTATTTGTTACACTAGCTTTGAAGCTACCAAAATTTCCTTGAATTATAGCCTCAGAATTTAACCAAGGTCTCCCACCCTAACCATCCGTGGCTGAAATCATCCTTAATAATTTTCTCTGACTTGATACATAAACAGCAATATATTGACTTTATATTCCATCTGGATATGGCTAATAAATTTGGGTTACTCAGCTTTAAAATTGTTTGGGGAACATAAAACTCATTTAACTCGTCAATTATGTGGTTGTAATCACTGTCATTTGGCTTTTTGGAGTATAAATAACTTGCTGCAGTTAAGCTACTGAGCTTTTGTTTTATCAATTTTATCAGCTGAGGGATTATTTCAGATACATGCAATTGTAGAGTAAAAAAAATATCTGTATCTATTTTTCTCAAAATATATGCACTCTGTAATATAAATATCTTTGTCAAAAGGATTCTATAAAATATACAAATATTTACTGTGGCTTAAATTACTAAAAGTGATATGTAGTAATGACTTTTCTCCTAAAAAAATTGATATTTTTAAACAGGTGCCAATCCTCAGTGTTAGAAGGACAAAGAAGTTGCCTAATATAAAGTTATCTTCAAAGAAATTAATTTAAAAAATCAACATGTGACTCATTATCTTGTTATTCATATATATGTAGAGAAAATGAAATTCTATTTAAACTTACCATTGAAACCTTATTATACTTTTTATTAGTTCTAAAAAAGGTAAAATCTGGGTAGTTAATTTTTTTTAACATCCTTATTGGAGTATAACTGCTTTACAATAGTGTGTCAGTTTCTGCCGTATAACAGGGTGAATCAGCTATACGTATACATATATCCCCATATCTCCTCCCTCTTGCGTCTCCCTCCCACCCTCCCTATCACACCACTCTAGGTAGACACAAAGCACCGAGCTGACCTCCCTGTGCTATGTGGCTGCTTCCCACTAGCTATCTATTCTACATTTGGAAGTGTATATATGTCCATGCCACTCTCTCACTTCGTCCCAGCTTACCCTTCCCCCTCCCTGTATCCTCAAGTCCATTCTCTATGTCTGCGTCTTTATTCCTGTCCTGCCCTTAGGTTCTTCAGAACCAATTTTTTTTTTTTTTTTTAGATTCCATATATATGTGTTAGCCTACGGTATTTGTTTTTCTCTTTCTGACTTACTTCACTCTGTATGACAGTCTCTAGGTCCATCCACCTCACTACAAATAACTCAATTTCGTTTCTTTTTATGGCTGAGTAATATTCCATTGTATATATGTACCACATCTTCTTCATCCATTCATCTGTTAATGGACACTTAGGTTGCTTCTATGTCCTGACTATTGTAAATAGTGCTGCAATGAACGTTGTGGCACATGACTCTTTTTGAATTATGGTTTTCTCAGGGTATATGCCCAGTAGTGGGATTGCTGGGTCGTATGGTAGTTCTATTTTTAGTTTTTTGAGGAGCCTTCATACTGTTCTCCATAATGGCTGTATCAATTTACATTCCCACCAACAGTGCAAGAGGGTTGGTTCCCTTTTCTCCACTGGGTAGTTAATTTTGAACAAAAAGGCAATACTTGTTTCATTTCTCTTTAATGTTTTTACATTTTAATATGAAAAGACCTTTCATAATGTATACAATTTCTCTAACTTTCAAATTTTAATAGTATTCTCCATACCATTTTAGTTATTTATCTCAACGAAAGCAAAATGTTTTGCAAAATTTGTTTCCTTTTGTGTAATACTATTTGAAGGTAAACAAAGTGTTTCATTATAGGATCTTACAGCTCCTGAAACCCATTTTTACATTATTTGAAATAATACCCTTCTGGGGAAAAAAAGGTAGTCTACTCATATATATGTAATGGGTGTGTATCTTAGTGTACAGAGATCAAATTACAGTCACTGGGTTTATATATCTAAAAAGCACTACCCCTTCACAGTTGCATGATTAGTTAATTAATATCTGCCCATACTGGAAAAATGGAAAAGAGATTCTCAGATATTATTCTTCCACCCACCCTATTTTACCAGACATGCACAGAGGCACACAGACATACATACACAAGCGCAGGCACACTTTTACTATTCTCAGTAATGAGCACTCATTGCATACATGTTATATACCAGGCATTCTTCATTTGTGAACTTTCATTTTCAACACAATAGTTACAGATAGAGAAACAAGCAGAGAGGTTTAAGGTGCCTCTCCATTCATCCCCTCGCAAGGGATGTTACAGGGATTTGAACCCACAGCCTGGTTTCAGAGTTCAGGCTCCTAACCATGACGCTCCTTGACAAAAGATTTTTGAAAGTTACACTTGTCATCTTTTCATTAAAATATGCCTTTCCCCTGAAAGCTCTTGTTCAAAATCAATATATCTCTTATGTTTAAAGCTCAGTAAAAACAGCCATATATTTAAATCAGTGAAATGACTACATCATACATTAAAATGATTGATAAAATCATAAAATTTGCTATTCAGTATCAAAACTGAAAGCTGCATTATTCCTTAAATTCTTGCATGCTCCCCCTTCCTTTAGTAATAAGCTTCCCTGAACTCAAAGAAGGAGGGAAAAAAAGGAAGACAAAATAAACTTTCAAATTTCATAGTACAAAAAGCAACTCAAAGTTTTCATAGCCAATTCAATGATGGGATGGAAATATACTCTTTCATTTCTTACATGCAGATTTCAATATATTCTTCTACTTCATGTAAACCTGTTCTAGACATGGTTCAAACTTTTGCAAACAAATTACCCATTTCACTTGAATCTGTTTTTATTATATGAAATATGGAGCTAAATAATAACATACTTTGGTAGGAATAAAAGACAAATTTACTAAAATGGCATAGACATTTGTAGAATATAAAAATGATATGTTGGGCTAAATTTCAGGTAAATTTTATATTGAACTATGAGATTCTGTATGTTTCTTGATCCTTTACATTCAACTGGGTATTTGTCCATTCTATTCTAAGTTTTAATGGTCATTATCTTTTCATTTATTCTTTCTTTCTAGTAAAGGACATGTACAGTATTTACTATATTTATTTCAGCTTAAAATTTATCAGAAAGATAATGGAAGCAACACACGTTCTGAGCTGAGTACACATGACAGACCTCAGATAAATGTTTTAGATTCCAAATAAGAAAAACTTAATATAAATCAGAAGTTCATACTCAAGCTTGAACTAATTGTGAATTTACAAAAATACTGCTTCCTTTTCTCTTTTTACATTGTTTGTCATCATTATCACTATAAGTTACTGCTTGAGAAAAATGAACAATTTTTGGGTTTGTGTATGCCTAAGTAAAACTGCTTTTTGAATATTGATTGCTGTAATATTATCACCATTTTAATATTGCAAAAGTAACATGAAATAAATATTATGAGAAGTAAAGAAAAATATAACAACTTTAAAAATGTGTTTTCTATTTTTGTTATTAATTTGATATGAGAGAAGCTTATCTGAAATAAAGATAAGGATACAGCCAAGAGATAGTTGTCTGTCTGTGGTTTGCTGACTCCTTTACCTAAATATATACCAAAAAACTCAGCACATCTCCTCTGCAAATGTCAAATTAAATATTAACGATGTAAATCCTGGACTAATACAGGTGGTATCTGAATTTCAAGCTGGAAGCTCTTTTGGATATATATTTAGATGTGCAGGGTTCTTTCAAATATGCTTTGATGCTGTAAAAGTCAGCAGCACTTTTAGTAGAAGTTCTGACAGAACCATTAATATGACATGGGCCTTCACCTTGCCAGCCAACATATTGTTCACGAAATAATTTTTATTTTATTTAAAGACATTATATCATAGAGATATAGAAAGGCTAAATAGGCACAGTAAAGGTTCATGGTTGTTTCTATTGTTCTTAGCTTTCAGAAGGTTTATAGTTCAGAGTGTTCAAGAGGTAATGCATTTTATGCATTTTTAACCATTTTACTATAACAAGTGTATGCCAATTTCTAGGAAACTGAAATGCCACTACTCCTTTTTACCTAGAGCTGCCATGTTAATATGCATTGTGATATAAATGAAAAGATTTACATTAAATCAGTGAATAGTCTAGTGGTTATCTGAAAAATTTGGATATACTTAACAAGGATAAGATGTATTGTATGATATACTTTTAATTCTTCTCTTATTCAGTATCTCTGTTACAAAATTTAGTTTTATTGGTGGCCGAAGTACTTTAAAGTTGGAAGAACACTGTCGCTTGCTTTATTTTCCCCCTTCCTTCCTAAGTCCTTATTTCCTTCTGTCTTCCCTCCTTCCTTCCTTTTTGACTTTCTCTCTCTTTTTTCTTTTTCTGACATGAGCAAATGATGTAGTTTGGGCATTTGAGCATCTATAATTCAATCAAGTAACTGGTTTTCAACTGAGGAGAAACAGAAAATCAGAACAATCTGTGGATATTTCCCAAAATAAATACATATACTCTGCAACCCCAGGGATTATGATAGTCTCACATATTGCTATCTGGGAATGAGGAACATGTATATTTTGAAAAAAATTCCTGGGTGATTGTGCTATTATTCTCTACATACTCCACATACCCAATTGGGAACCAGTAGTTCAATAACTTTAGGATATCATAAAGATTCTCTGCATATGTGACGAAGATAATTGCATACAACTATACATAAATTTGAAGGTTTTCAAACATTTCAGGGACAACTTCAATGATGTTTTCCAAAAAAGATTTGAAGATTAGATAGAAATACAGAACAACCTCTTTATAGTTGAATATAAATTCTTGAATATTCTCTATAAACATAATAAATAGGAATTCAAATCTCACACATTCTATGAGTTTGTATGTGCAGATAAAGAATTGTGTTAGTATGACCCAAATTTTGGCTTAGATGTGTAATAAAATTGAGCGAGTTATGGGTATGATGTTAGCTATATTCTAGTACTGCTTAGCTTAGAATTTATCTCAATCTATTTTTTAATTTCAGAATACCTATATATTTATATTTTTCAATATAAATTAATAATTAGCGTTGTTGTGTCTATCAGCCTCCTGTGAGATTATTAGTGGGAGTTAGCATTCTAAAGTCAGATTACCTCTGTGTCAAGTAAGAAAATTATGTTTTATTATTTAATAACTGAGAACAAACTCTGGTTATGGTGATTTCAAGACATTTCATGCCTTGCCTGAAACAGCTGACACTCTTGATCCTAATCCCTTTACTATCACATAAACCCCATATTAAATATTAACAAGGGCTATAATACAGGGAACAAATAGCTGGGACATTTAGAAAATAGCAATTCAGAGAAACCTTATAATGTTTAGGAAGATTACAAAGCTTAAAAAATAAAAGTATCAGTTTTTAGACAATATGTCCACATGATGTTACCTAGAAAATAAGTGCAAAGATACTCGTCTTATTCCTAGGAAAGTCAGAAATTTAAGATAAAAGAAGAACACAATATGTTAGAAAACTGAATCAAGCTATCTATAAAACCAACTGAACATAGTACTTATTGATATTATTATTAATGTTTATGATTTAGCCAAGAAAGTTATAGTTTTCTAGAAGTTACCTTTTGAGGAGTCTAGAGGATGGTCATGGGTGTAGTCAGTGAAACTAAGGCTACATATCAGGCTATGACTTAAGCAGATGCGTCAGCAAGTTGAAGGTCACACCTTGTGCCAATGTCATGGAAATTTCTCTTTTTCTCCTTCTTCTTTAAGCCATGCCTAAAAAGAACATGCATTGATATGACCTAATTAATCTGCATAATTCTAATTTTTATCTTCAAAGATCAAATCACCCAACAAGCCTTTATCATAATCCACAATCTACCCTATGAAATGAGCATATGGGATTTCAGTATTCTAAGGGTTATAATTGAGCCCTGAGACACAATGATCATGAAGATAGTGAAAGACCATTTTCTGTAAAAATATCCCAAGAGGAGTGCTAGTTAATGTCAGTATTACTGCACAATCTCACTGTAGATTACTCACAAAAAATAATCAAATAAAACCACAGGAAAACACAGAGGCATGGCAAATGCTAAAGGGAAAGAAGTGTGTAGTTTGATTAAAGAAAAAGTTTGACCAATGAAGATTAGAAACAACCTTCCCTGGGACAGTAAAAGGTTGAAGCTGCAGGTACCTGGTAGAAATTGGAAAACAGATAAAATGATGATTACCAAGTTAAAAAAAAAACACCATTTCTTTTCATTTTTGTGAAATTAGTGAGAGTTTCATAGTATCTGGATTGTGAGTTCTAGCACTACAGATTGGCTTAAAACTGTAGCATGGTGAATCCCAGCAGTATAGGAAGGAGGACAATTACGGACACTGCAATCAATGAGTTACCTCAGAAAGGAACAAAGTCAATGAATACTAAATAGGAAGACTACCCTATCTCTAGTTATTGTAAGCCTGAAGGCAAACATCTATAAAAATCAAGAATTTGTTTGCAGAGTGAGAACAGATTTTCCAGACTCATACAACAGCAAGTGAATTAAAGATATTTTGGTGTTAATTATAACTATTAATATAATTTTGCTGCAAAAGTTCCAATTCCTTATTTTAGTTATTTCCAAGAGTGCGAGGAAAAGGAGACATGTTGATGAAACTAATCACCTGGTAAAAATTATTTTAAAAAATTATACTGGGAAGATGGCGGAAGAGTAAGACGTGGAGATCACCTTCCTCCCCACAGACACACCAGAAATACATCTACACGTGGAACAACTCCTACAGAACACGTACTGAACGCTGGCAGAAGACCTCAGACCTCCCAAAAGGCAAGAAACTCCCCAAGTACCTGGGTAGGGCAAAAGAAAAAAGAATAAACAGAGACAAAACGATAGGGGCAGGACCTGCACCAGAGGGAGGAAGCTGTGAAGGAGGAAAGGTTTCAACACACTAGGAAGCCCCTTCGCAGGCAGAGACTGCAGGTGGCGGAGGGGGAAAGCTGAGGAGAGCACAGCAACAGGGGTACTGAGGACAAAGCGGAGAGACTCCCGCACAGAGGATCAGGGCCGACCGGCACTCACCTGTCCGAGAGGCTTGTCTGCTCACCCGCCACGGCGGGCGGGGCTGGGAGCTGAGGCTCGGGCTTCGGTCGGATCCCAGGGAGAGGACTGGGGTTGGCGGCGTGAACACAGTGTGCAGGGGGTTAGTGCGCCACGGCTAGCCTGGACCTGCGGAAGAGGCAAGAGACTTTTTCTTCCCTCTTTGCTTCCGGGTGCGCGAGGGGAGGGGATTCAGAGCGCGGCTTAAAGGAGCTCCAGAAACGGGCGCAAGCCGCGGCTAAAAGCGCGGACCCCAGAGACTGGCGGGAGATGCTAAGGCTGCTGCTGCCGTCACCAAGAAGCCTGTGTGCGAGCACAGGTCACTCTCCACACCTCCCTGCCGGGAAGCCTGTGCAGCCCGCCACTGCCAGGGTCCCGGGATGCAGGGACAACTGCCCCGTGAGAACGCACGGCGCGCCTCAGGCTGGTGCAACGTCACGCCGGCCTCTGCCGCCGCAGGCTTGCCCCGCACTGCGTGCCCCTCCCTCTCCCTGGCCTGAGTGGGCCACAGCCCCGAATCAGCGGCTCCTTTAGCCCCGTCCTGTCTGAGGGAAGAACAGACGCCCTCCGTTGACCTACATGCAGAGGCGGGGCCAAATCCAAAGCTGAGCCCCAGGAGCTGTGAGAACAAGAGAAAGGGAAATCTCTCCCAGCAGCCTCAGGAGCAGCGGATTAAAGCTACACAATTAACTTGATGTACTCTGCATCTGTGGAATACATGAATAGACAATGAATCATCCCAAATTAAGGAGGTGGACTTTGAGAGCAAGACTTATGATTTTTTTCCCTTTTCCTCTTTTTGTGAGTGTGTATGTGTATCCTTCTGAGTGAGATTTTGTCTCTATAGCTTTGCTTCCACCATTTGTCCTAGGGTTCTATGCGTCCGTTTTTGTTTTTTTTTTTTCTTTTTTTCCTCTTAATGATTTTTTTAATAACTTTATTATATTTTATCTTCCTTTATTTTATTTTACTTTATCTTCTTTCTTTTTTCCTTCCATCCCTCCTTCCTTCCTTCCTTCCTTCCTCCCTCCCTCCCTTCTTTCTTTCTTTCTTTCTTTCTACTTCTAATTCTTTCTTTCTACTTTTTCTCCCTTTTATTCTGAGCCATGTGGATGAAAGGCTCCTGGTGCTGCAGCCAGGAGTCAGTGCTGTGCCTCTAAGGTGGGAGAGCCAACTTCAGGACACTGGTCCACAAGAGGCCTCCCAGCTCCACATAATATCAAACGGCGAAAATCTCCCAGAGATCTCCATCTCAACACCAACACCCAACTTCACTCAACGACCAGCAAGCTACAGTGCTGGACACCCTATGCCAAACAACTAGCAAAACAGGAACACAACCCCACCCATTAGCAGAGAGGCTGCCTAAAATCATAATAAGTCCACAGACACCCCAAAACACATCACCAGACGTGCACCTGCCCTCCAGAAAGACAAGATCCAGCCTCATCCACCGGAACACAGGCACTAGTCCTATCCACCAGGAAGCCTATACAACCCACTGAACCAATGTTAGCCACTGGGAACAGACACCAAAAACAATGGGAACTATGAACATGCAGCCTGCAAAAAGAAGACCCCAAACACAGTAAGATAAACAAGATGAGAAGACAGAAAACCACACAGCAGATGAAGGAGCAAGATAAAAACCCACCGGCCCTAATAGATGAAGAGGAAATAGGCAGTCTATCTGAAAAAGAATTCAGAATAATGGTAGTAAAGATGATCCAGAATCTTGGAAATAGAATAGACAAAATGCAAGAAACATTTAAGAAGGACCTAGAAGAACTAAAGATGAAACAAACAACGATGAACAACACAATTAATGAAATTAAAAATACTCTGGATGGGATCAATAGCAGAATAACTGAGGCAGAAGAATGGATAAGTGACCTGGAAGATAAAATAGTGGAAATAACTACTGCAGAGAAGAATAAAGAAAAAAAAATAAAAAGAACTGAGGACAGTCTCAGAGACCTCTGGGACAACATTAAACACACCAACATTCGAATTATAGGGGTTCCAGAAGAAGAGAAAAAGAAAGGGACTGAGAAAATATTTGAAGAGGTTATAGTTGAAAACTTCCCTAATATGGGAAAGGAAATAGTTAATCAAGTCCAGGAAGCACAGAGGGTCACATACAGGATAAATCCAAGGAGAAATACGCCAAGACACATATTAATCAAACTGTCAAAAATTAAATACAAAGAAAACATATTAAAAGCAGCAAGGGAAAAACAACAAATAACACACAAGGGAATCCCCATAAGGTTAACAGCTGATCTTTCAGCAGAAAGTCTGCAAGCCAGAAGGGACTGGCAGGAAATGTTTAAAGTGATGAAGGAGAAAAACCTGCAACCAAGATTACTCTACCCAGCAAGGATCTCATTCAGATTTGATAGAGAAATTAAAACCTTTACAGACAAGCAAAAGCTGAGAGAGTTCAGCACCACCAAACCAGCTTTACAACAACTGCTAAAGGAACTTCTTTAGGCAAGCAACACAAAAGAAGGAAAAGACCTACAATAACAAACCCAAAACAATTAAGAAAATGGGAATAGGAACATACATATCGATAATTACCTTAAATATAAATGAACTAAATGCTCCGACCAAAAGACACAGATTGACTGAATGGATACAAAAACAAGACCCATATATTTGCTGTCTGCAAGAGACCCACTTCAGACCTAGAGACACATACAGACTGAAAGTAAGGGGATGAAAAAAGATATTTCATGCAAATGGAAACCAAAAGAAAGCTGGAGTAGCAATTCTCATATCAGACAAAATAGACTTTAAAATAAAGACTATTACAAGAGACAGAGAAGGACACTACATAATGATCAAGGGATCGATCCAAGAAAAAGATATAACAATTGTAAATATTTATGCACCCAACATAGGAGCACCTCAATACATAAGGCAAATACTAACAGCCATAAAAGGGGAAATCGACAGTAACACATTCATAGTAGGGGACTTTAACACCCCACTTTCACCAATGGACAGATCATCCAAAATGAAAATAAATAAGGAAACACAAGCTTTAAATGATACATTAAACAAGATGGACTTAATTGATATTTATAGGACATTCCATCCAAAAACAACAGAATACACATTTTTCTCAAGTGCTCATGGAACATTCTCCAGGATAGATCATATCTTGGGTCACAAATCAAGCCTTGGTAAATTTAAGAAAATTGAAATTGTATCAAGTATCTTTTCCAACCACAATGCTATGAGACTAGATATCAATTACAGGAAAAGATCGGTTAAAAATACAAACACATGGAGGCTAAACAATACACTACTTAATAACGAAGTGATCACTGAAGAAATCAAAGAGGAAATTAAAAAATACCTAGAAACAAATGACAATGGAGACACGACGACCCAAAACCTATGGGATGCAGCAAAAGAAGTTCTAAGAGGGGAGTTTATAGCAATACAATCCTACCTTAAGAAACAGGAAACATCTCGAATAAACAACCTAACCTTGAACCTAAAGCAATTAGAGAAAGAAGAACAAAAAAACCCAAAAGTTAGCAAAGGAAAGAAATCATAAAGATCAGATCAGAAATAAATGAAAAAGAAATGAAGGAAATGATAGCAAAGATCAATAAAACTAAAAGCTGGTTCTTTGAGAAGAGAAACAAAATTGGTAAACCATTAACCAGACTCATCAAGAAAAAAAGGGAGAAGACTCAAATCAATAGAATTAGAAATGAAAAAGGAGAAGTAACAACTGACACTGCGGAAATACAACAGATCATGCAAGTTTACTACAAGCTACTCTATGCCAATAAAATGGACAATCTGGAAGAAATGGACAATTTCTTAGAAACGCACAACCTGCCAAGACCGAATCAGGAAGAAATAGAAAATATGAACAGACCAATCACAAGCACTGAAATTGAAACTGTGATTAAAAATCTTCCAACAAACAAAAGGCCAGGACCAGATGGCTTCACAGGTGAATTCTATCAAACATTTAGAGAAGAGCTAACACCTATCCTTCTCAAACTCTTCCAAAATACAGCAGAGGGAGGAACACTCCGAAACTCATTCTACAAGGCCACCATCACCTTGATGCCAAAACCACACAAGGATGTCACAAAGAAAGAAAACTACAGGCCAATATCAGTGATGAACATAGATGCAAAAATCCTCAGCAAAATACTAGCAAACAGAATTCAACAGCATATTTAACGGATCATACACCATGATCAAGTGGGGTTTATTCCAGGAATCCAAGGATTCCTCAATATGTGCAAATCAATCAATGTGATCCACCATATTAACAAATTGAAGGAGAAAAACCATATGATCATCTCAATACATGCAGAGAAAACTTTCGACAAAATTCAACACCCATTTATGATAAAAACCCTGCAGAAAGTAGGCATAGAGGGAACTTTCCTCAACATGATAAAGGCCATATATGACAAATCCACAGCCAACATCATCCTCAATGGTGAAAAACTGAAAGCATTTCCACTAAGATCAGGAACAAGACAAGGTTGCCCACTCTCACCACTCTTATTCAACATAGTTTTGGAAGTTTTACCCACAGCAATCAGAGAAGAAAAGGAAATGAATCCAAATCAGAAAAGAAGAAGTAAAGCTGTCACTGTTTTCAGATGACATGATACTCTACATAGAGAATCCTAAAGATGCTACCAGAAAACTACTAGAGCTAATCAATGAATTTGGTAAAGTAGCAGGATACAAAATTAATGCACAGAAATCTCTGGCATGCCTATACACTAGTGATGAAAAATCTGAAAGTGAAATCAAGAAAACACTCCCATTTACCATTGCAATAAAAAGAATAAAATATCTAGGAATAAACCTACCTAAGGAGGCAAAAGACCTGTATGCAGAAAATTATAAGACACTGATGAAAGAAATTAAAAATGATACAAATAGATAGAGAGATATACCATGTTATTGGATTGGAAGAATCAATACTGTGAAAATGACTATACTACCCAAAGCAATCTACAGATTCAATGCAATCCCTATCAAACTACCACTGGCATTTTTCACAGAACTAGAACAAAAAATTTCACAATTTGTATGGAAACATAAAAGAGTCCGAATAGCGAAAGCAATCTTGAGAAACGGAGCTGGAGGAATCAGGCTCCCTGACCTCAGACTATACTACAAAGCTACAGTAATCAAGACAGTATGGTACTGGCACAAAAACAGAAAGATAGATCAATGGAACAGGATAGAAAGCCCAGAGATAAACCCACACACATATGGTCACCTTATCTTTGATAAAGGAGGCAGGAATGTACAGTGGAGAAAGAACAGCCTCTTCAATAAGTGGTTCTGTGAAAACTGGACAGGTACATGTAAAAGTATGAGATTAGATCACTCCCTAACAACATACACAAAAATAAGCTCAAAATGGATTAATGACCTAAATGTAAGGCCAGAAACTAACTCTTAGAGGAAAATATAGGCAGAACACTCTATGACATAAATCACAGCCAGATCCTTTTTGACCCACCTCCTAGAGAAATGGGAATTAAAAAAAAAAAAAAAGGGACCTAATGAAACTTCAAAGCTTTTGCACAGCAAAGGAAACCATAAACAAGACCAAAAGACAATCCTCAGAATGGGAGAAAACATTTGCAAATGAAGCAACTGACAAAGGATTAATCTCCAAAATTTATAAGCAGCTCATGCAGCTCAGTAACAAAAAAACAAACAACCCAATCCAATAATGGCCAGAAGATCTAAACAGACATTTCTCCAAAGAAGATATACAGACTGCCAACAAACACATGAAAGAATGCTCAACATCATTAATCATTAGAGAAATGCAAATCAAACCTACAATGAGATATCATCTCACACCAGTCAGAATGGCCATCATCAAAAAATCTAGAAGCAATAATTGCTGGAGAGGGTGTGGAAAAAAGGGAACACTCTTGCACTGTTGGTGGGAATGTAAATTGATACAGCCACTGTGGAGAACAGTATGGAGGTTCCTTAAAAAACTACAAACAGAACTACCATATGACTCAGCAATCCCACTACTGGGCATATACCCTGAGAAAACCATAATTCAAAAAGATTCATGTACCGAAATGTTCAATGCAGCTCTATTTACAATAGCCCAGAGACGGAAACAACCTAAGTGTCCATCATCGGATGAATGGATAAAGAAGATGTGGCACTTCTATACAATGGAATATTACTCAGCCATAAAAAGAAACGAAATTGAGCTATTTGTAATGAGGTGGATAGACTTAGAGTCTGTCATACAGAGTGAAGTAAGTCAGAAAGAGAAAAACAAATACCGTATGCTAACACATATATATGAAATTTAAGAAAAAAAAAAAGTCATGAAGAACCTAGGGGTAAGACAGGAATAAAGACACAGACCTACTAGAGAATGGACTTGAGGATATGAGGAGGGGGAATGGTTAGCTGTGACAAAGCGAGAGAGAGGCATGGACATATATACACTACCAAACATAAGGTAGATAGCTAGTAGGAAGCAGGCATATAGAACAGGGAGATCAGCTCGGTGCTTTGTGACTGCCTGGAGGGGTGGGATAGGGAGTGTGGGAGGGAGGGATATGCAAGAGGGAAGAGATATGGGAACATATGTATATGTATAACTGATTCACTTTGTTATAAAGCAGAAACTGACACACCATTGTAAAGCAATTATACTCCAATAAAGATGTAAAAAAAAATTATACTGAAAATGGTGCTTAATTAATAGGAATCAATAATGCGATTTGATGGCTAAAAAGGCTAATGTAATCTCAGGCTGAAGTAATTGAACCAGAGCATCAAATCACAGGAAATAATAATTTTCCTGTATTTGAGTTCACTAAAAATTAGTTTTAAATATATGTATCTCTGAGACTTACACTTTGGGTGAAAAAAATTCTAGATTGTGTCAGAAAAGAGGGCATTAGAAATCATAAAAGAAGCAAAACAGTTTTCTCCTAGTCGTTGCGTGTCTGGAGATACTTTGCCTGTCTGTCTGAAGCGCTTTTTCTCCAGATTTTCTCATGATGGCTCTTTCTTATCATTTAGGTTTCAGCTGAAATATCACCTGCTAAAAGATGCTTTGATCATTCACTAAATCATTTCATTAGTCTTTTCCTTCCCAGGACACCATCTGCTCATCATCTTGTTTATTTATGTTCACAGCAATAAACGTTATTTTATTTTTACACATCTATATATTCTTCATACAGATAATAAGATTTATGGGAGGGTAAATTTTCTTTGCCTAGCTTACTCCTATATCTCCTGCCAACCACTGCACTTGGCACATAGTAAACCATTGATATATATGAGTGAAAAATGTTTTAATAGATTGACGATATTTGGACTAGAGAAGTTTAAAGGAAAATATCATAGCTTAATTGAAATTGTCTTTATTGGTTCAGAATACAGAGTGAGAAATAATAGTGTGAATTTGAAAGGGGATACATTTCATTTCAACGCAAGAAACAGCTTTACAACTAAAATATCCTTCAATAGAAAGAGTTATCTTGTCAATAAGGAAGTATGCCAAAAAATTCAAGTAGAAACTACACATTCATTTGTTAATTGAACTGTATAAGAGTGACAGTGGCCTAAATAACGTTTAAGAACATCCAAACTCTTAGACTTTATTGTGGTGTAATCCATAATTTGTTACACATCTTATTTCAAAAAGAAATTGTTAAAAAGTATAAAAAAGAGAATTTATTGGCTCATATACCTAAACATTCCTGAGGTGGACTTAGCCCTTTTTGGTAGGCGGGCCTCTCACTGCTGTGGCCTTTCCCGTTGTGGAGCACAGGCTCCGGACGCGCAGGCTCAGTGGCCATGGATCACGGGCCTAGCCGCTCCGCGTCATGTGGGATCTTCCCGGACCGGGGCATGAACCCGTGTCCCCTGCAGAGGCAGGCAGACTCTCAACCACTGCGCCACCAGGGAAGCCCAGACTTAGCTCTTATAAGCTGAATTCAGCAACTCACTCTTTCTCTCCCCATCACCCACTTGATATTCTCTTTTGCTGGCTTCAATACGTACAACTGAATCACTTTGCTGTACACCTGAAACTAACACAACATTGTTAATCAACTATACTCCAGTGTAAAATAAAAAGTAAAAAAGAAATTACTAAATTATATCCTGCCTGCTTAACCATCCCAGAGAAAGTGAATTTGCCTTTCACAACAGTTCTAGCAATTCCTGTTCATTGACTTTCATTGGTTCAGCCTGAGTTGGATGAAGTTTTCTGGGAAGACCCAAGCCTGAGCCAATCCCCGATCTTCCCCAAACTAATAGCAAGAACCGATAACTGGGTGGTGGGGACATGGCTCTCAAAGGGAAAAAAAAAAAGCTGTTACTAGAAAAAGGGGAGATCGATGTCTGGCCAGTAATACAATGGCTATTCACTGCAGGAGTTCTTCCTGCATTTGGGAAATTGGTAAATAAATCTGAGGTTACCTTCATGGCTTCACAACCATAATTTTGAAATTCTGTTCTCCATCTCCTTAATTTTAAATTAGTTCCTCATTTTACTATTTCCTGATACAATCTTCCTTCCCTTATATATTGGTTCATTTTCATTGCCCATTTGTGGTTCCATCACATCCTTCTTGATGCACAGTGATCATAACCACATAGCCATTTATATAAAACTAGAGGATAACATTCTGTTGAGTTTCTAATACCTTTCTGAGAAATCATTTCATTAGTCTTTAAGACTGAGGCTAAATTTTAGATCCATAACACAATCAAAAATATTTTTCAGACTTTTTCTGATATTATTATCTAGAGCTCAGTACTCAATTCATTTTACAAGTGTTCAGTTAAAAATACTTTATATTAGAATTGCTCTCGTGTAAAATATTTTGGTATATACCCCAAAAATCTCTCTCTCTAGAGATACACAGATATCCAGATTTAATCTATATAAAACTAGTCACCATAATGACTGATTTCTGAGATGTTACTTTAAAACACCTCAAGTTATAAGGACAACTCTTAAAGTCCTGAGGAATTTTGTAGCTCTCTACTGTAGGTGTCTTTAAAATACACAAAACATATTCCACAGAAAATTTATCTTTAGGCATCACCTTCTCTCACTGAGGATTTCCAGCAAAACTGTGGAACAAGGACAAAAAACCCTCTACTAGTCCCTCTCTATCCCACAATCTCTCAGCACACAGCCTGCTTTCCTCTCTCTCTGCCCCTCACTTTGCCCTGCAACTCCATGAAGCTGCTATAACCTGCTGGAATCCAGTCTTTGTTTCTGTCTGATACTCTGAGAATCAGCAACTTGGTTATAATGATAAAATAATTATTTATACGGGCTTCCCTGGTGGCACAGTGGTTGAGAGTCCGCCTGCCGATGCAGGGGAAACGGGTTTGTGCCCCGGTCCGGGAAGATCCCACATGCCGCAGAGCGGCTGGGCCTGTGGGCCATAGCCACTGAGCCTGCGCGTCTGGAGCCTGTGCTCCGTAACGGGAGAGGCCACAGCAGTGAGAGGCCCGCGTACCGCAAAAAAAAAAGAAAATTATTTACCTTGTTCTTTAATCACCAGATTTCTGAAGATTTTGGGTTACTCTCAAACTTGGGTGTTTCATAATATATGTTCTCCTTCAGAAAATGTATTAAACGTCAAGTGAGATGATTAGGAGCACCAATCACTAAGGAATCACCTTTAACAAATCTGCCAGCTTATCTTTATGAGCAGTATCCTGTTTCCAAACAGACAACATAAAATAAAAGTTAAGACTCTGGAGTCAGACTTTAGGAATGCACAAATGTTGTCCACTTAAACACTTCAACTGCCTTATCTATAACATGAAAATGACATTAATTTATCTCATAGAACTGTCGGGAGCAAATGATGTAACACATAACACTTAATAGTACTGGTTTTTACTATTTCTTATCTGGAGTCAAAAATGATGATTACTCAGTTATCTTGTGAACACCTATGGCAATGTTTTTGAAAGGATGCTATCACATTCCAGGGGGTCAGCGATGATTTTGTTCCTTTGACCTTCTATTATGCTCTCAAAACACGTTATTTAGTTCTTATTTCATTATTTTTCACATTTTATTTTAATTATTTATGTGATGAGCTCATTTCCAAAACAGAAACACACCCACAGACATAGAAAATAAACTTATGGTTACCAAACAGGAAGTGGGACACGGATAAATTGGGAGTATAGGATTAACAGATGCATACTACCATATATAAAACAGATAAACAACAGAGATTTACTGTATAGCACAGAGACCTATATTCAATATCTTGTAATAAATTATAAGGGAAAAGAACTGAAAAAGAATATAGGTATATATATATATATATATATATATATATATATGGTATATATATATATATCCCAATCATTTTGCTGTACACCTGAAACTAACACAATATTGTGAAACTAACACTATTGTAAATCAATTATACTTTAAAAAAAAGAAAAAATTATTTATGTGGCTGACTTCTCTTTCTAAGTTTGCATTGAGGATTTTTCTCCATGCCTTCATCTCTTTATCACTCCTCTCGAAAATTCTATCCCTTAAAACAAATGCACACATACACAAAAGTGCACACACATGGTCTAAAACATTAAGGAGTTGGTGACTGCTTAGTGAATGTGTACATACAATATTAAGCACAATTTGATAAAGTATCTTGAGTTTGATGGTGGAAAAATCCCCCAACACATTACAAGAGGAAAGTTCGGATGGGGATTCCAACAGAGAACAGCTCAGAGAATTGAGATCACAAAATCAGGAGCTGCTGGGGGAATTATAAATGACCAGCCAAGCGAAAACACATCATGAACGTGATTCAAGAATTAGCTTTAAAGACATGAAAAGCACAGAAACATTTGGCAATGCCAAATAACATCAATAACTGTCAAGTAACAAAATTTCTGCCCTTTACCTCTTTTCTCACCAATTCCCCTACTCCTTTTCATCTTAGAGCAGCCTACCACAGCCTAGCGAGGGAGAGAGGAAAGTAATAATCTAGGTAGGAAATAGAAACCATGCATTCAGCTCTTTCCTTCTGTAAGCTCCCATTCTGGAAGACTCATTCTGCTGGAAGGGACAAGATTTAATTTTGAATGAAGTTCTTAGTTTTTAAGTATTATGCTGGACTGGTCTTGTTAATTATTAAAATGAGATCCTTCTTCTCATGTGGGTGAAGACTGAGTGTAACCAAGAGTTAAAGAACCTGTCAAAACTTTCATTTAAGGCAGGATAGTTCTATTCTTACAGAGCAGGTTTAAATGAGTAGAAAAGGAAGGGAAATATGTGTGTTTTCTGATTATACTCCAAGGTCCCCACTTGTTTAACTACATATTTCCAGAAACTACTTCAAATTACAAAGCATTACCAAACATATCTTTCAGTTTTTATTTGAATGGAAAATCTAAAACATCAGCCATCTAACAGGAAATTTCTTAGCAGTGTTATCAGAAAAAAAAAATATTTGAGTCTACAGAATCAAATTTCTTATGTTGAGGCATCTTTCTAGAAGGAGTTTAGAAATATTCATAATCCATTGAAATGTCAACTATATAAAATTGGACTACTGTAATGTAAATGGAAGTATCAGTAATTTGTTTTTAAGTCAGTATCTACCAATCTCCAAGACTGCCTACTTTATTTTTGTATTCCCAGTTAAAAATCAATGCTAGTGAAAAAAATCATTAATGATCGAATACATGAACGAATAGATAAATGAATGAGTAAATGAAAAAAAAGTACCTGAAACTTGTGAAAGGCACCTGAAAAAACACACTTGGCAGTGCCTACTTTATTATTAAAGTGAAAAAAAGATGTGATCTGAGCTTACTATGATCTGAACTGAAGGAAGCTATATGGATATAACAAGATTTTATACGTTCAAGTAGATTCAACATTATATTCGAGTCTATTCAGAATATTTAATGCAGCTAATTCAACATTGTGAACTTTCTGTCTTATTTCCTGAGAGTAGACTGAATTTGTGTTACTATGAAAACAGGGGAGAGAAACCTTCCATTACTCAAACTCCATGCTGGCTGAGCAGAGAAATAGAAGCTACAAGAGGGAATTGTAGAGTAGAATTCAGAGCAGAGTCCCTCAAGGGAGAATATGGTTTTTGTAGAGAAGGTCTGATCACTATTTGTATTCATCAGTGACTCCACATGGCTTGCTCCTGGACATGTGGCAGGAAATGTATGCAAGGGACAAAATGTGATGTGGGGAAACAGTTTCAAAAGGTTACTAAAAGGAAACAAATGCAAAACATGGAAGCTGAGATGCCTTTTCCATATTTAATCCTTCTCTTGAACTCAGTATTATAAAATAAGTGAAATGCTTAGGCTTGATGATATCACATGGTATCTCCAGGTGTAAAAATGGAGGAATCCCATTTTCTTATTTGGAAAATTAATGAGCATATTAGAAAATGGGAATATTATTTCCATTTGGAATTAAATGAGGGTGTTTGTGACAAATACAAAGCACTGTAATAACATGCTGTGCCCGCATTCATTTAAGCTGTTATTAATAGAAATATTTTTAAAAGCACTGATTGCATCCTACTATCAGTCCATTTTTCATGCTTCTTGAAGTAGTCCTAAAAGAGGTTGACTAATTTAATTTTTTCCCCCCAAAATGCGATGCACTGAGGTACAATTTAAAATTAGTAAGTATTGATTTCATCCTGATCAGGTACTGTCTATCTGACTACACTATGTAAGTTTTAGGTATAAAAGTCTTGAAGGCTGGAGTTAGTTTTTAAATTTGGTGATTTTCCATTTGAAGTAAATATATAAGTAAAGAAAACACAGAAAACATTAACTAACCAAACACTGGGTTTAATAAAAACTGTCCATGGCAAGGAGAGTGGGCATAAGAAAAACAAATGTATGCATCAATGCAGACTCCAGGAAACACGTCAGTATTTTCACACAATGGATAGTGTATTGAATATACACTTGGAGTCCTTGTATTCATTCAGACTTGCCTATTATTAGGTGAGGATGGCAGGTGTGTGACAGGTTCAGCCTATCACAGGACTAAATTTAAATATAAATTTAAATATTTCAATTCTTCTGAGAGATGCAGTATGGCAGCTGGAGAGCAGAGCCTGAGCAACACCAGTGAGGAAGATGCAGAGAATAAAGTGACTCCTGGCAATTAACCACACATGTCAAGGAAGAGTCAAGATGATCTGTTGAATCTGACAAAATAAGGAAATCCTCGTGCCCCTGAAGAACAGGACATCCAGTTCCTCTGGTACTATTGACTGTGTTTGTTCTAGTCAGAGTGCCACTGGGAAAGGATACCAAATGGAAAAAAAATATATAAGTTAATTCATGACATTCTACAATACTGTGGATTTTAATGTAATTTTTAAAAAATCAATAAAAAGAGCAGTACACTACATTGAGTTTGATATATAATTACAAAAAATTGTATTTTTGTTCCCTTTGTTTTGGGATTTTTTTTTCAGGTGTACATTAACTCTATGACAATTTGAGACACCTGGTGTCTTCTGATTTGTCACCATCTGTGTTTCTTATTCTGTTTAAATTCATTCCTATGCTCTACTTGGCTCCCACATTGTTGAAAACTCCAGTTATCACTAACTCTTCACCCTTTCCTATTCCTAGCATCTAGTGTGTCACTAATTTTATCAGATTTGCTTCTGAAATATCTAATCCCACTTCATCTCTGATTCCCAGTTTCTATTTATCTAATTTCTCCTCTAAAATACTGAAGTTATTTTCTAATGTAGACCTGATTACAACCACCCCTGAATAAAAGAGCCTTGAATATCGGCACAAAGGAATTGTAGTTTGTTAATTTAAAAACATGGTGGTAGTTCCTGTTTCGACGTGAATATATTATATAAAACTAAAAGCATGTAATTAAAGGAATCTACATTATTACCCAGTGTTTTAGTTTTAGTAAAAATAAAACATGTTATAGGAATTCCCTGGCAGTCCAGTGGTTAAGCCTCAGTGCTTTCACTGCCGAGGGCCCGGGTTCAATCCCTGGTTGGGGAACTACTATCTCACAAGCCGAGTGTCTCAGCCAAAAAGAAAACAAAAACAAAAACAAACAAACAAAAAAACATGTCACATATATTTTGGGTATAGGGATTTGATTTAAAGGATGTCCTTCAGCATAGTTACTGTCTCTTTTGCATCTTTTTGGTAATGAGGCACCAATTTCTTGCTCAATTAAAGACATAGAAATATCCTGATGGTTCCCTAAAGTCTACATCATTTAAGGCTCTCCCTAGTCTTTCCAAGCCTCCTTCCACTCAGTATTCTGCACATTCTCTTCACCCCTTCTTTTGCCAACATCATTCTCTAGCGCCATCTGATGGCGCGATTTTGCCAGAGAAATTTGTCCATTTCTATTGTTTTTTTCTCTTTTTATATATTGTTTCTTCTGCCTGAAAAGAATTTTCCCTTTCTTTCCTAATTTTTGAATTCCTATTTGTTGTTTAGGGCCATTCAAACTTTTTCCTTCTCTGAGGATGACCACAACCTCACCAGGGAAATGAATCACTCTGTCCTGGGTAAGGTATTACAGCAAAGTGAAAACATATAACTATTAATTATTTTCTAGTTGGTTTTTAATTTCCTTGACTGCCTGATAAATTATGATCTTTCTTAGACTATATCATGGATTACATGTGTTGTATTTTATTCTTTATGTTATTCACTGTCTGAAGTGCAATATCAAGTACTTGGCAAGTCTTCGACAAACATCTATTATTTTTAACGAATGTAAGGGAGACTGTGAATGAGAGATGAGAGGTTTTGTTAGGAAATTATTGCATTTAAATTTTTGTATCTCCTATATATACACTACCAAATGTAAAACCGATAGCTAGTGGGAAGCAGCCGCATAGCACATGGAGATCAGCTCGGTTCTCTGTGACCTCCTAGAGGGGTGGGATAGGGAGGGTGGGAGGGAGACGCAAGAGGGAGGGGATATGGGGGTATATGTATATGTATAGCTGATTCATTTCGTTATAAAGCAGAAACTAACACACCATTGTAAAGCAATTATACTCCAATAAAGATGTTAAAAAAATAAAAAAAATAAAATCCTAATTAAATAATAAACATAATTTTTTTTAACCTTTTTAATTATGGTTACCTCCCTCATTTCATACTCCTTCCAGCCATTCCCACACAAGATCATTGACAAACACACAACCGTGAATTACTGAAAAATATCTTCTTTCAAGCAGAGTTTGCAATTATTTCTATATAGGGAGCCTTTCCCAGGAGGGAGAAACTCTATAATGCAAATTTGGACTTTAACCACTCAATATTCTCCCCAGTCACTCTCTAAATACTTATGCCCTCAGAACTTTTTTGTTAATGGAAGATTAATCTGAAAACAAAAATTGAGGACTAACATTAAAGATAAATAAAAGCTTTAAACATAAATGACTTTCAAGAGGCATTTATACTGTCTCATAGCCTTCCTAAACTTCTGTCCTCCATAGAAAAATGTTCAGTGATGAAATTAGGAAGGAAGAGAATAGGCAGATGGGAGGGTAGTAAGGGATACATTTTCAATTTGCTTATAGTAATTCTAATTCAGCAAAATATTCATGGCAGACAATAAACACTCAATAGATCCTTAATATAGTCAACCCTCCATATCCGCAATTGGTTAACTCTGCAGGTTCCAGACATGGAGGGACAACTGTACTACACCATTATATGCAAGGAACCTGAGCATCCAGGATTTTTTTGTATCCACAGGGGTCTTGGAACCAATCCCCTATGGATACTGAGGTACCACTGTAATGGATTCAGTAAGTATTAGTTGAATATCTATTATTATCAAGACCTTTCGAGGCCTAGGGAATTCCTATTTTAGTGAAGAAATGCTGTTTGTTGATTCATTTATTCAGCAAATACTTAAGGATCACATAGACTGTGCCAGATACTGGGCAGCACTCTGGATGCAGGGGAGAAGCAGCCAGCTGTGACTCCTGAATTCCACAGACCTTCCAGGTTGGTGTTTAGAATATTTAAATGCTATGGGTAAAGATTGAGAAAACATTTAATTCTACCTAAGGGAGAATGAAATAACACGCAGAAATTTGTGGAGCGTCTATTGATGGATAAGCCAAGTACTGCACATAGATGTGTCATTTATGCCATCCTGCTTGTTTTATTATAGTGCTATTTGTTTCTGACATGCTTCTGATAATTTTGCATATATTAAAATAGAACATTTTACTATAGTACAATCTGTAATTTTATTTGAGTGTTATTCTATTATATCTTTCATCCAATATTTGTTCTAACTTGCTGTCCTTAATTGAGTTTATTATGAAGTATGGTTTACACCACTATAAACACTACCTGCCATTTTTTTGGTTTTGATTAACATCTGTGACTCATATGTCTGACAAAAGAAAAAGCAAGTGATAGTGTTTAACCTGCTGCAAAGAACTAAAATATGTGTCACACAGGATATTAAAATGGAAGTCATATAGATGGGAACACCCATCAGAAAGTGACTGAAAAAACAGATGGCAAAGATTATCATACAATCTAGGAGCGGTGGTGGATGGAATTTCATATTATGAAAGATATCAGGAAATTTAGTGCAACTTGGCAATATGGCCAAAGAATTGTATAACAGGTAGCTGAAAGAAAATATGATTATAACAATCATAAAATTTCTGTGCTCTACACACATGCACTATGCTGCAAACTTATTCCTATGGGGATCATGCTATGAGGGTCCCATAAATGACTAACCTGGTTAATAAGACCATGTCCAACAATGCACCCCCCTCATTCAATGAGTATATGTGAGCACAGTGCTCTTTATGTTTCTTATATCAGGACAGGAAAATTCTAAAAATAAGTAAAATTTAAGCTGAACTTGGAACAATAAATTGTGTTTCAACAGATGGTCAATGAAAAGAAGAGAAAATTAGTCAGAAGAAATGACCTAGATATGTATGCCATATTCTGGGACTTCGAGAATGGTACAAGATGAGGCTATGACCAAGATAAGATTTGAGAATGGGAGAAAAATATAGAAATTTAAAGAAAAAGAGTTGTAGAAATTAGTATTGAATTCAGATGTCATTAAAGTATAGGTAGTTATTTTAAAAAGCTTTGATATGAAGTTGAAAATATCATTAATATAATCTAATAAAAAAAGGAGAAAAATGGAAACCATTTACTTTACATGAGCATACTTTTTTTTTACATTTCCTATTTACTAATTTTACAAGTTGTCTTAATATTCATCTTTCTTATATGTCAATCTCAACTATCTAGAACACAAGCAAGAAACAAGAAGTAAGGTAAAATTACTATAAATAACTGTAAAATTTTCTGGAATTTATTTTATTGACAATAGACATCCTCTCTTCTATTTAACAGCTTAAATTCTTTTTCTGTGCCAATCTCACTTCTTCAAGAAATCAAAAACAATAACTTTAAAAGGTAGTAGTGGAGATTTCTCCTTCTGGATATGAGGCAGTAGCTTGCAGGAAAATAAGACCAACTAAAATGAAAAAGTTCTTTCTAGAATTGCTAGCCAGGATTTGAGGGAACCAAAGAGAGGTGGGCTGAAGTTCTGCAAGCTGCTCTAATCACAGTACATTTGTCAGTTTGGGGGAAGGCAAAAAGGCTATGGGGTCAGACACAGAGTTGTTACTAAGAGGACAGAAAACCAGCAGTGCTTTCAGCAATTTCTTAAGTCTTGGGAGAAAAAGGATAATTTCCAGCTACAGCGGCAGGCAAAACTTGGAAGGCCAAGATCTCAGAAAAATTGAAGCATGGAGATGTAAGGGAAAATCTTGTGATTTTTTTGACTTTGGGGCATCCACTGAATTCTTAAACTACACAGGGAAAGAAGTAGAGAAACTAAAGACAAAGTTGCTCAAAAATATCACATAATTTTTGACAATCTTAAAATGTTGAAGAGATTTAAAAAATTGGAGGACATAGTGAGGAGAGGGGCTCTTGGTAAACACACTGTGAGTAGTTCAGTTCTTGACTGGATTAAGATATTCTGCCCTGCTCTAGTTATCCAGCAGAAGGAAACATGAATCCTCTCTGGAGCAAGATACAATTATTCAGAGTTTCTACACTTATTAATGCAAAGCATCCCATAAACAATAAGAAATACTCAGCACAATAAGAAAAATAAATGAGAGTAAAATGTGACCTGGGGAAGAGTTAAACATTGTATTTACTGAGGACATACTTTAACATGTTTAAGTTAAAGAAAATAGGTGATATAATAAAGAATTTCATCAGACAACTGGAATCTATAAAAATAAAATAATCATATAATTTTTACTATTTACAAATTCAACAACAACTTAAGAAACAAATAGATGAGTCTACTGACTAATGGGATATAGCAAAAGAGAGGTTAGTGATTAGAAGTGAAGATATCCTTTCACTCTTCATGCAGTTAGTTAGAATATCTTCAATAGAAGATATTCTAACTAACTGCATGAAGAGTAAAAGGATAGAAAATAGAGAAAAGAGAATAAGAGACATGTGAGGAGAAAGAGAAATGTTATAACATACTTGCAATTTGAGTCCCAATAGGACAGGAGGAAGAGTACAGAACAGAGCAATACTTAATGATGGTCAAGAATTTTCCAAGAGTGACAAAAGACATCAACCCACAGATTTAAGAAATGCTGCAAAACCAGAACAAGATAAATTATAGAGAAAGGAGCACCATGGACTTGTCCTTCGCTAATACCCTCAGGGTTTGTATCTGGGTAAAGTCAGCAAATGTTGGTATTACTGAGAAAGTAGAGATGCCTGAATGGGAAGATGACATGAGGGAAACAGTGTGAGCTTGATTGTAGAAATGATCACAAAGTAAGCAAAGAAATCAGAGATAAATGCCCTCATGAGACGTCTGCCAGAAGATGTGGAAGAGAAGTCATCCATGACCAAAGGAGATTCCTCTGCCCCAGGAGAGGAAAGAGACTTCCTCAAGAAAGAGGGGGAGGGGGAACTCAAGTTTGCAAATTGAACCCTCTTGGTCTTCATTTGGTTTATATAAAAATGAAAGGGTTGGTGGAGGTAATTGTTGATATATGTATATAGCATTTTATGATTGTGTTTTCATATATTTTGTCTCTTATCTTATAATAAGTATGCTTTGATTGAGACAGGACAGATATTTTAAAAATCTCCATTTCAACCACAGTAAAATTCAACTTGAGAAAAGTTGAGTGTATTGTTGCTATAGGATCCTTCTGGCTATAACTGTCTAGAAGTTGACCTCTAAGGGAAGGAGGTATGTTTTAATTAATTAATTAATTAATTTTTAATTTTATATACTTTTTATTATTTTTTACTGACGTAAAGTTGACTTACATATTATATTAGTTTCAGCTGTAAAACATAGTGATTCAATATTTTTATAGATTACACATCATACAAAGTTATTACAATATTATTCACTGTATTCACTGTGCTGTGAATACATTTCTGTACTTATTTATTTTAAAATTTGTACTTGGTACCTCTTAATCCCCTTCACCTATTTCACCCGTACTTCTTTTTTTTTTTTTTTTTTTTTTTTTTTTTATGCAGGCCTCTCACTGTTGTGGCCTCTCCTGTTGCGGAGCACAGGCTCCGGACGCGCAGGCTCAGTGGCCATGGCTCACGGGCCCAGCCGCTCCGCGGCACATGGGATCTTCCCGGACCGGGGCACGAACCCGTGTCCCCTGCATCGGCAGGCGGACTCTCAACCACTGCGCCACCAGGGAAGCCCGTCTTCACCCATACTTCTATTCCCCTCCTTTCTGGCAAAGACTCGTTTTTTCTCTGTATCTGTTTCTGTTCTATCATATTTGGTTTTTTTCTTTAGATTCTACATATAAGTGAAAACACACAGTATTTGCCTTTCTCTGTCTGACTTATTTCACTTAGTATAATACCATCTAAGTCCATCCATTCTGTCACAAATGCAAGATTTCCTTCTTTTTTATGGCTGAGTAATATTCCACTGTGTGTGTGTGTGTGTGTGTGTGTGTGTGTGTGTGTGTGTGTGTGTGTGTTGTGTGTGTGACATCATCTCAATCTATTCTTCTGTCAATGTACACTTAGGATGCTTCCATGTCTATTTTTTGTTTCACACACACTGTATTTTATTTTTACAAGAGATAAATAAACTGACACCAAGCATTGTAAATGGATGACCACAACAAAAGCAAAAATCATTGCAATTACCGAACACAAAACAAACTCATACTATGTCATAATATTGATATTCAGTCCAGTAATCCTCCACTGTAAAGCTCCTTTACTTTGCAGTGAAAACTGATTTGTATATTTTTTGCCTCTGAGTCCTTGTGGGATTTTTTTTTTTATTATTCAAACAGAAAGTCACAAAAATTATAATCATCCTAATCAGTTTACTCAGTCCCATGTAATTAATTTTTGTTTTCATCTTGATCTTTTGTTAGCACTTCTATGAATTCATCAGTTTTCCATTAGAGTTCTGAAAATGCTTATTCATTCAGGTCAGCAGTATAGTCAGTTACCAGAAACCTGTACTTGTCAGAGTCTTTTCCATGAATTCCTTGAAGATGAAAGCCCTTTATAGGAACATTTTTGCAAAAGCGTCAGAGTAAACCCAGAACTGTCTGTAAATGACAAGAGACTTAAAAATGACCATGGTTAAAGATTTGATGAAAGTTCATAATAATGCAATTGACAAGGAAATTTAGTTATTTCTGAGATATACATTTTAAAGTAATAACTAGAATTATGACTTATAACATTATACCAGAACATATAAGATTTTTAGAAATTTCATGTAATGTCTGAAACATTTATATTAACATATTTCCATACAAATAACCCAAAGAAAGTTTAGTATTAGTTATTTTTTGTTTGTTTTTCTTTTTTTGTACTGTAGGTTCTTATTAGTCATCAATTTTATATACATCAGTGTATACATGTCAATCCCAATCGCCCAATTCAGCACACCACCATCCGCACCCCACCGTGGTTTTCCCCCCTTAGTGTCCATATGTTTGTTCTCTACATCTGTGTCTCAACTTCTGCCCTGCAAACCGATTCATCTGTACCATTTTTCAAGATTCCACATACATGCATTAATATATGATATTTGTTTTTCTCTTTCTGACTTATTTCACTCTGTATGACAGTCTCTAGATCCATCCACGTCTCAACAAATGACTCAATTTCGTTCTTTTTTATGGATGAGTAATATTCCATTGTATATATGTACCACATCTTCTTTATCCATTCGTCTGTCAATGGGCATTTTGGTTGCTCCCATGACCCGGCTGCAATGACCTGTAAATAGTGCTGCAATGAACATTAGGGTACATGTGTCTGTTTGAGTTATGGTTTTCTCTGGGTATATGCCCAGTAGTGGGATTGCTGGATCATATGGTAATTCTATTTTTAGTTTTTTAAGGAACCTCCATACTGTTCTCCATAGCGGCTGTACCAATTTACATTCCCACCAACAGTGCAAGAGAGTTCCCTTTTCTCCACACCCTCTCCAGCATTTGTTGTTTGTAGATTTTCTGATGATGCCCATTCTAACTGGTGTGAGGTGATACCTCATTGTAGTTTTGATTTACATTTCTCTAATAATTAGTGATGTTGAGCAGCTTTTCATGTGCTTCTTGGCCAACTGTATGTCTTCTTTAGAGAAATGTCTATTTAGGTCTTATGCCCATTTTTGGATTGGGTTGTTTGTTTCTTTAATATTGAGCTGCATGAGCTGTTTATATATTTTGGAGATTAATCCTTTGTCCGTTGATTCATTTGTAAATATTTTCTCCCATTCTGAGGGCTGTCTTTTCATATTATTTATGGTTTCCTTTGCTGTGCAAAAGCTTTGAAGTTTCATTAGGTCCCATTTATTTATTTTTGTTTTTATTTCCATTACTCTAGGAAGTGGATCAAAAAAGATCTTGCTGTGATTTATGTCAAAGCGTGTTCTTCCTATGTTTTCCTCTAAGAGTTTTATAGTGTCCAGTCTTACATTTAGGTCTTTAATCTATTTTGAGTTTATTTTTGTGTATGGTGTTAGGGAGTGTTCTAATTTTATTCTTTTACATCTATCTGTCCAGTTTTCCCAGCACCACTTATTGAAGAGACTGTCTTTTCTCCATTGTATATCTTTGCCTCCTTTGTCATAGATTAGTTGACCATAGGTGCATGGGTTTATCTCTGGGCTTTCTATCTTTTTCCATTGACCTATGTTTCTGTTTTTGTGCCAGTACCATATTGTCTTGGTTACTGTAGCTTTGTAGTATAGTCTGAATTAAGGGAGTCTGATTGCTCCAGCTGCGTTTTTTTCCCTCAAGACTGCTTTGGCTATTCGGGGTCTTTTGTGTCTCCATACAAATTTTAAGATGATTTGTTCTAGTTCTGTAAAATATGTCATTGGTAATTTGATAGGGATTGCATTGAATCTGTAGATTGCTTTGGGTAGCACAGTCATTTTCACAATATTGATTCTTCCAATCCAAGAACATGGTATATCTCTCCATCTGTTGGTATCATCTTTAATTTCTTTCATCAGTGTCTTATAGTTTTCTGCATACAGGTCTTTTGTTTCCCTAGGTAGGTTTATTCCTAGGTATTTTATTCTGTTTGTTGCAATTGTAAATGGGAGTGTTTCCATAATTTCTCTTTCAGATTTTTCATCATTAGTGTATAGGAATGCAAGAGATTTCTGTGCATTAGTTTTGTATCCTGCAACTTTACCAGATTCATTGATTAGCTCTAGTATTTTTCTGGTGGCATTTTTAGGATTCTCTATGTATAGTATCATGTCATCTGCAAACAGTGACAGTTTTACTTCTTCTTTTCCAATTTGTATTCCTTTTATTTCATTTTCTTCTCTGATTGCCATGGCTAGGACTTCCACAACTATGTTGAATAATAGTGGTGAGAGTGGGCATCCTTGTCTCGTTCCTGATCTTAGAGGAAATGCTTTCAGTTTTTCACCATTGAGAATGATGTTTGCTGTGGGTTTGTTGTATATAGCCTTTATTATGTTGAGGAAAGTTCCCTGTATGCCCACTTTCTGGAGAGTTTTTATCATAAATGGGTGTTGAATTTTGTTAAAAGCTTTTTCTGCCTCTATTGAGATGATCATATGGTTTTTATTCTTCAATTTGTTAATATGGTGTATCACATTGATTGATTTGCGTACATTGAAGAATCCTTGAATCTCTGGGATAAATCCCACTTGATCATGGTGTATAATCCTTTTAATGTGTTGTTCGATTTTGTTGTATTTTGTTGAGGATTTTTGCATGTATATTCATCAGTGATATTGGTCTGTAATTTTATTTTTTTGTAGTATCTTTGTCTGGTTTTGGTACCAGGTGGATGGTGGCCTCACAGAATGCGTTTGGGAGTGTTCCTTCCTCTGCAATTTTTTGGAAGAGTTTGAGAAGGATGGGTGTTAGCTCTTCTGTAAATATTTGATAGAATTCACCTGTGAAGCCATCTGGTCCTGGACTTTTGTTTGTTGGAAGATTTTTAATCACACTTTGAATTTCATTACTTGTGATTAGTCTGTTCATATTTTCTGTTTCTTCCTGGTTCAGTCTGGGAAGGTTATACCTTTCTAAGAATTTGTCCATTTCTTCCAGGTTGTCCATTTTATTGGCATAGAGTTGCTTGTAGTAGTCTCTTAGGATGCTTTGTATTTCTACGGTGTCTGTTGTAACTTCTCCTTTTTCATTTCTAATTTTATTGATTTGAGTCCTCTCCTTTTTCTTGATGGGTCTGGCTAATGGTTTATCAATTTTGTTTATCTTCTCAAAGAACCAGCTTTTAGTTTTATTGATCTTTGCTACTGTTTTCTTTGTTTCTATTTCATTTATTTCTGCTCTGCTTTTTAAAATTTCTTTCCTTCTGCCAACTTTGGATTTTGTTTGTTCTTCTTTCTCCAGTTCCTGTATGTGTAAAGTTAGATTGTTTACTTGAGATTTTTCTTGCTTCTTGAGGTAGGCTTGTATAGCTATAAACTTCCCTCTTAGAACTGCTTTTGCTGCATCCCATAGGTTTTGGATCATCGTGTTTTCATTGTCATTTGTCTCTAGGTATTTTTTGATTTCCTCTTTGATTTCTTCAGTGATCTCTTGGTTATTTAGTAACGTATTGTTAGCCTCCATGTGTTTGTGGTTTTTACGTTTTTTTCCCCTGTAATTGATTTCTAATCTCATAGGGTTGTGGTCAGCAAAGATGCTTGATATGATTTCAATTTTCTTAAATTTACTGAGGGTTGATTTGTGATCCACGATGTGATCTATTCTGGAGAATGTTCCATGCGCACTTGAGAAGATAGTGTAATCTGTTGGTTTTGGATGGAATGTCCTATAAATATCAATTAAATCTATCTGGTCTATTGTGTCATTTGCAGCTTCTGTTTCCTTATTTATTTTCATTTTGGATGATCTGTCCATTGGTGTAAGTGAGGTGTTAATGTCCCTCACTATTATTGTGTTACTGTCGATTTCCTCTTTTATAGCTGTTAGCAGTTGCCTTATGTATTGAGGTGCTCCTATGTTGGGTGCATATACATTTATAATTGTTATATCTTCTTGGATTGATCCCTTGATCATTATGTAGTGTCCTTCCTTGTCTCTTGTGACATTCTTTATTTTAAAGTCTATTTTATCTGATATGAGTATAGCTACTCCAGCTTTCTTTTGATTTCCATTTGCATGGAATATCTTTTTTCATACCCTCACTTTCAGTCTGTATGTGTTGCTAGGTCTGAAGTGGGTCTCTTGTAGACAGCATATATATGGGTCTTGTTTTGGTATCCATTCAGCAAGCTTATGTGTTTTGGTTGGAACATTTAATCCATTCACATTTAAGGTAATTATCAATATGTATGTTCCTATGACCATTTTCTTCATTGTTTTGGGTTTTTTTTTGTAGATCTTTTTCTTCTCTTTTGTTTCCCACTTAGAGAAGTTCCTTTAGCATTTGTTGTAGAGCTGGTTTTGTGGTGAATTCCCTTAGCTTTTGCTTGTCTGTAAAGCTTTTGATTTCTCCATCGAATCTGAATGAGATCCTTGCTGGGTAGAGTAATCTTGGTTGTAGGTTCTTCCCCATCATCACTTTAAGTATATCATGCCACTCCCTTCTGGCTTGTAGAGCTTCTGCTGAGAAATCAGCTGTTAACCTTATGGAAGTTCCCTTCTATGTTATTTTTCATTTTTCCCTTGCTGCTTTCAATAATTTTTCTTTGTCTTTAATTTTTGCCAATTTGATTACTATGTGTCTCGGCGTGTTTCTCCTTGGGTTATCCTGTATGGGACTCACTGCACTTCCTGGACTTAGGTGGCTATTTCCCTTCCCATGTTAGGGAAGTTTCAACTATAATGTCTTCAAATATTTTCTCAGGTCCTTTCTCTCTCTCTTCTCCTTCTGGGACCCCTATAATGCGAATGTTGTTGTGTTTAATGTTGTCCCAGAGGTCTCTTAGGCTGTCTTCATTTCTTTTCATTCTTTTTTCTTTATTCTGTTCTGCAGCAGTGAATTCCACCATTCTGTCTTCCAGGTCACTTATCCGTCCTTCTGCCTCAGTTATTCTGCTATTGATTCCTTCTAGTGTAGGTTTCACTTCAGTTATTGTATTGTTCATCTCTGTTTGTTTGTTCTTTAATTCTTCTAGGTCTTTGTTAAACATTTCTTGCATCTCCTCAATCTTTGTCTCCATTGTTTTTCCAGGGTCCTGGATCATCTTCACCTTCATTTTTCTGAATTATTTTTCTGGGAGGTTGCCTATCTCCACTTCATTTAGTTGTTTTTCTGGGCTTTTATCTTGTTCCTTCATCTGGTACATAGCCCTCTGCCTTTTCATTTTGTCTATCTTTCTGTGAATGTGTTTTGTGTTCCACAGGCTGCAGGATTGTAGTTCTTCTTGCTTCTCCTCTCTGCCCTCTGGTGGATGAGGCTATCTAAGAAGCTTGATGGGAGGGACTGGTGGTGGGTAGAGCTGACTGTTGCTCTGGTTGGCAGAGCTCAGTAAAATTTTAATCCACTTGACTGTAGATGGATAGGGCTGGGTTCCCTCCCTGTTGGTTGTTTGGCCTGAGGCAACCCAACACTGGAGCCTACCTGGGCTCTTTGGTGGGGCTAATGACAAACTCTGGGAGGGCTCATGCCAAGGAGTACTTCCCAGAACTTCTGCTGTCAGTGTCCTTGCCCCCAAGGTGAACCACCACACCCTCCCCCCCACCTCTGCAGGATACCCTCCAACACTAGCAGATAGGTCTGGTTTCGTCTCCCCTGGGGTCACTGCTCCTTCCCCTGGGTCTCGATGTGCACACTACTTTGTGTGTGCCCTCCAAGAGTGGAGTCTCTGTTTCCCCAGTCCTGTTGAAGTCCTGCAATCAATCCCCACTAGGCTTCAAAGACTGATTCTCTAGGAATTCCTCCTCCTGTTGCTGGACCCCCAGGTTGGGAAGCCTGACATGGGGCTCAGAACCTTCAATCCAGTGGGTGGACTTCTGTGGTATAAGTGTTCTCCAGTCTGTGAGTCACCCACCCAGCAGTTATGGGATTTGATTTTGCTGTGATTGCGCCCCTCCTACTGTCTCATTGTGGCTTCTCCTTTGTCTTTGGATGTGGTGTATCTTTTTTGGTGAGTTACAGTGTCTTCCTGTCTGTGATTGTCCAGCAGCTAGTTGTGATTTTGGTGTCTCGCAAGAGGGAGTGAGAGTACAACCTTCTACTATGCCACCTTGGTTCCTCTCTTCAGGAGGTATGTTTTTAAATTAAAAAATTGAGTCTTTGAAACTTTGGTATTATTATGGAATTATAGTTAATACTTATAGGAGTGAAAATGCTATTATGGTTTTGTTTTTAGAAACACTTTTCTTATTGGGCTATAGACCGAAATATTTTTGAGTATGACACCTGGTGTTTGCATCAAAATAATACAGGAAGTATAATGACAGTGTTCTATATCTTGCTTTGGGTGATTCTGAAATGGATATATATAATTGTTGAAGTTCATCAAGCTGAAAGCTTAATATTTTTTAGTTTAGAGCATGTAACTTATATCTAAACAAGAAAAAATACCAAAAAGTAACTAGCAAAAAGTCTTAAAGAATATAACAACGACTGAGGACTTATACTATCACAATCAAGACATGCATAGCTACAGTGATGAAAACAGTGTGTTTTGGCCTCGGTATAGAAAAATGGACCAATGGAAATGAATGGAACATTAGAAACAGGCTCAAAAATGTATACTGATCTGATATAATGAAGTTTATCCTGTAGTGAAATTAGAAAAGAATGGTTCTTTCAGGGATGGTTATGGGTCAACTGGATATACATGTGAAAAAAAATCAATATTACCTGCTACTGCACAATATATTAAACAATTCCAGGTGGAAAAAATGTAAATGTGAAAGGTAGAAAAATAAATCTTCCAGAAAAAATTCACAGGACAGTATCTTCATGACCTTGGAGTATACAGATTTTTTTTAAACTAGGTAAAAAAAGTACTAACCATAAAGAAAAAAATAAATAAATAGAGCTACATTTACACTAAGTGCTTCTGTTTATTCAAAGAAACCATTGAGAAAATGGATAGGTAATGCACAGACTAGGAGAAAATATTTGCAATGTGTACAGTTAATACAGGCTTACATAGACTATTATAGGAAATTATGCAAATTGAAAAAATAGAAAACTCCATAGAATACTAAGGAAAAGATTTGAATAGGCCTTATAGAAGAGGGTATCCAAATGTCCAGTCAACATATAAGAAGGTGCTCAACCTCACTGACCACAGAGAAATGCAAATTAAAATTGAATCATTTCAGGGGCTTCCCTGGTGGCGCAGTGGTTGAGAATCTGCCTGCTAATGCAGAGGACACGGGTTCGAGCCCTGGTCTGGGAGGATCCCACATGCCGCGGAGCAACTAGGCCTGTGAGCCACAACTACTGAGCCTGTGCGTCTGGAGCTTGTGCTCCACAACAAGAGAGGCTGCGATAGTGAGAGGTCCGTGCACCGCGATGAAGAGCGGCCCCCGCTTGCCACAACTAGAGAAAGCCCTCACATAGAAACGAAGACCCAACACAGCAAAAATAAATAAATTAATTTAAAACTCCTACCCCCAACATCTAAAAAAAAAAAAAAGATTAAAAAAAATCGAATCATTTCAAATGCAATCATTGAACCACCTCCAGAATATTATATTAAAGAGAGATAATACCCAGCTTTAGTGAGAATGTGAAGTAACTGGACTTTTTATATACTGCTGGTGGGAGTGTAAAATAGTAAAAATAACATGGAAATTGTTTGGTATTATCTATTGATGCAGAACATACACTCATTTTGTGACCCAGCAATTTTATTCTTTGTTGTATACTCAATAGATAAGTATAAACATATTCAATAAAACATATACATGAATTTTCATAGTAGCATTATGTATTGAAATTAATAACTGGTTATAGCCCAAATGAACACTGACAGAAGAATAGATAAATATACTGTATCCTATTTGTAAAAGCAAATATTTCCTAGTAATGGGAATACACAAATTGCTGCTATACAGAACACCATTCATAATATTGAGTGAAAGATCTAGACATCAAAGGGAATATATGATACCAGTTATATATAGTTCAAAATAGGTAGAATTAATGTATGATAGTGAAACCAAGTAGAACACTGTGGGTCTCCTGGGCACGGAAGCCTTTCTTTCCCCTCTTTCTTGTTTGTAGGGAACAGTCTCCAGCCTGTATGACCTTCCCTGAGTTCCAAAGGGCAGATTGGAACAAGAAATCATCTGAGGGAAGATTAAAGGGACCAGAGAAGCTCATCAAGAAGATTACCTGAGACCAGATTAGAGGAGTGCAGGTCCTGCGTATACCTTAATCTTATCAGCAACCCCATCCTTGAACTATTACTATAAAACTCATCAAATCCTCCCAGGTTGGGACATGTAGTTTTCGAGGGCAGGAGCTGCCGTATCCCCCTTTGCCTGGCAAAGCAGTAAAGCTATTCTTTTCTACTTCACCAAAAACTGTCTGAGACTCAATTTGGCACTGGTGCACAGAGGCCAAGATTTTGGCATCAATAGAAGTCAGTAGGGTGTGTTTGTAGGGTAGTAATTTGGAGAGAGCATACAGGGGCTTTTGGAATGCTGATAATATTCTATTGTTTGAATATGTGTTAAAAAGACACTGAGAACAACAAAAAAAGAGCACAAGATTTTCAAGTTTTATCATTTGTTAATTATATATTAATATAAAATGTAAGCCTTTTCCCACAAATGTACACACACATAATATGCTACATATTAGAAGAATACACAATGAAATTAGAAAAACACACACACACACACACACAATAAAATTAGCAAAAGGATTTGCTAGAAAAATTGTGGATCAGAATTTTTCTAGAAAGCAGTTTCATCAACTCAAAAATCAGTGCAATGTGGACCTATTGTATTTGGTGAAAGTATAATAGCTCTACAAACTTCAAGAGCCTTTGAGAACATTTTCTTTTAATACAGCAAAATACGTTATTGATCTTAAAGGTGAAAAGGTGTAATAAAACAAGGTTAAATGCTATTTGATACATATGTTTTTTAAGATTTTTTTATTCTCTTAGTTTCCAAATAGCCATTCCCACTCAACCCCGACTTTTTTTTCCCTTCTGATAAGTATTACCTTGGTTCCTAGAGAAGGCCAGGTAGAACTTTGACATCTCTAAGGCACAGAGAAAGAATGCAAGTTTCTCCAAGAACTTTTGTTTCCTAACACCAAAATTGTTAAAATATCTATAAGTCTTTTGAGATGAATAGGGAGGTTTGGGGATTTGTAAAGAGGAAAGCTGGGCATTTTGTGTTCTTGTAAAGCCTTGATTTGTAAAACAAGTTGTACAAGTTGTCCTCAATTTTTAGAAGTTGTTTTTAATTCCTCAAAGAATTGGGTTGCAGCCTGAATGATATCAAGGGCCTGACCCGCCCATCCAACTGCATTATCTTCAATTTGCTTCTTTATATCAGAGAGAAGATCTTCAACTAAGATGGAAATCAAAAGACTCCTTGTTCTAGATTTAGGGCTATTTGCCTTTGGAATATTTTTCATTTTCTCTGGGTACAGAGTTTCATTCAGATTAGGGGAGAGGCTTAAAAGAAGTTCCTATCAGGCTTTTGGGCTCTGAATATCAGCTTTTAATTTGGCTGACTTCTGACCTTAGAGTTACTTAAAAAAAAAAAAAATCTTTCAACAATTTTGTCAAGTTCCAGCCAAGCCAAAGAAAGAGTAAACATTCCTGGTAGTACTGAATAATCTCAAAACCTTCTACCCTCCCAAGATCCAGAGCCACTCCCAAAGATAACCAAGAAAAAAAAATAACTTAGACAGTTCAACCCTGAAAGCTGGCAACAGTTAGTAGGCCCCTAGCCACAAATGGGGCACAGCCCACATTTCTGACCAATCACATTTTGCGGCCCCCAACCTGATGGCTGAGCTGCTTATATACATAAGAACAGACAGTCTGGGTACACCAGGCAGGCAAAAGCCAAGCCAAGTTCTCAGGAAATGAAATGAGACAAACAAGAAGTATAGCTGTTCCTGGGAGAGAAAAGATTGACAACAATGGGTACCTCAAAACTGAAGTGACAAGAGTCTGGATTTGGAAAGGAAGGGGCAACATGAAATTTTACCATCTTCTCTGAACTAGGCACTACAGAGGAACAGGAGAACTGACTCTAGTAAGAATTGTCACCCTTCACAGGCTTCTGCTAGTTTTCCCAGGATCCCAGTTTTCTTCAGACTCTGGAGTCAGTGGGTTTAAAATAGACACTGAAGCCTTGATATCTACCAGAATTTGGCAAGGTTTTCTATTAATTTTAATTTTAGTTTCTCCTTGGTTGTTTAAGGGAATAACTGGTAGCAATTTACCAGAGAATCCCTCAGAGTCCTGTCAACTCTGGGAGGGACTCATATGGGGGCTGTCTTGAGGTTGGATATGGGGGCATTCGAGTTGGTGTGAAAGAATTTGATAAAATCTTTGAGGACAAACTTTTTTCCAGTGTCCCAGTTAATTGCAAATGAGACAGATTTCCAGGCCAGTGTTTTGATGATGGACCCCTAGGAAAGTGCAATGAGGTAGGCACAGGTGTTTTAGCTTTTTGGCCTTGGAGCCTTTGCAGTTGTAAGGCCACTAACTTGGTGGACTTTGGTTTACGGTCTTGTAGTCTTTTCAGGGTGGAAAGGCAATTCACATAGAGATACAGTAGACTGAGTACTTAGGTAAAGGAGGATAGAGGGGAGTAGCAGCAGTCAGATAAGCCATGTAGTGCTCTGCTTTAGGTACCTCTTGCATCTTTTTCTTTTCTTTAGCCTTTTGTGATGAATCTTTCAATGAAGCTATTTGGGAATCTTGAAGCCTTCTGGAAGCTTCTGGATATCAATTAAAATGGGTATTCTATTCTGTTTGTTGATTTGGGAAACTTTGCTTTAAAATGCACTTTTTAAATGGCCATTGTAATTCTAGGTTGTCTTACTAAGATTTTGCCATTTTTGTATATTATTTATAGCTTTGGGGACCACAGTTCTTAGACAGAAAATAAGCAAGTGTGCCAGAAGGTGGTGCATTCAATTCTTTGAAACTTGAGGATCCCATTTCTTTAGCTAAGCTTTGGGTCTCTCAGAGCCAAATTAATATCTAATAAGAATGTGCTGCTGGGCTGGGGGATTTTGTGGAGTTTTACCTTGTTGCATGGAAATTTTCTTGAGGTTGGCGGTGACCTAGTGTGAATCTAACCCATTCCGTGAACAACTTAACCTAGCACAGGGGACTTAGAGTTAGGTGGGCACTCTAACAGCTCTTAAGTGCTCAACTTTTGACCACCAGCTTTGTGGCTTTGGCTTCTGACATTTCCATTAGCAGTAGATCTATTATTCCTTTCACAAGAAGATTTTTTTGCAGTGGTGTACGTCCTGATAGCTTTTAATGGTCTGACTTGTGTCTACTTAGATTTTAATTTCTATGATCAAAACAGTCTGAATTTCTTGTCTTAATTTACTTCTCCAAGACCTCTAGTGGTTTATGCTGTGAACTTACTTCAAAGCTTTGTGAGTCTCCTACTAGCTGCCACCCATTGAGAAGTCTAAATATAACTACCCCCGAACCTTTCTGGGAACTTTAACAAATCCCAGAACCTTGCCAGGGTCTCAGAACTTTTCTGGAACCTTTAACAAACCCTGGAAACTTTCCTGGATCCCAGAACCTTTCTGGGAACTTTAATAAACCCTAGAACCTTTCCAGGGCCCCAGAAAGGGGGGCTTTCTATATATAGTTTGGATTGGAGAACTGCACATAAGGGGGTGGTGCTCAAATCTGGGACTGACTTACCCAAGGCCCAGGGGTAAGAACAAGAGGAACTGTGAGACAAAGGGTTTAGTGGGCTTCTTGCCTGTCTCCTTGTCCCATAGGTCTTAGCAGCCAGCTTTGGATCCCATTCCTTGTCACCAAAAACAAATCAAAAATTATTAAAGAAAACAACTTGGGTTATACAAACTTCATGTGTACAAACGCTTCATGAAGCAGACGAGCCTTTTTTTTTAGAGAACTGCAAAATGGGCAGAAGGCAAGAAGCTTTTATAGAATAAGAATAAACAATAAAGAGCTTAATAGAAAATATCTGATTGGCTAGAATAAACAAGAAAGAGCCTAATAGAAAGTATCTGATTGGCTAGGGCCTCATAGTCAACCTTGCTTGGGGTGAAAAAACCCAGAGTTGGCTTGGCATTGGGATTGCCTGACTTTGTGATCAAGCAGACTGTTTATCAGGGCACAAAAGTTATTCGAATCTTGGCCTTGGAAATGAATGGAGCCAAAAATACCCCCTAGCATTCATAATCAAAAGATGGCTTTGACTTAGGCTGAAAACCTACGAAGATAATACAATTCCACATTCTCCAAGTGATTAATATATTTTAGCATATTACAAATGAAAAGGTAAAGATCATATTATTATCTTGATAAATGATGAAAAATGTGCAATTAAATTTAACATCCATTCTTTTTAAATATTTTTAGCAAAAGAGAAATAGAAAGTCTTTTTTAACTTAGTAAAGTACATGTACAAAAATAATTTTTAAATGTCATACTTGATTGAGAAAAAAATGAAAACATTCTCTTTAACATTAGAAACAACACAAGGATGCCTGCCATCACTACTCCTAATTAAACATAATTATGAGGTCCTTGCCTGTGCAGGCAAGTCGAAAAACAAGGTAAATATAAGAAATGGAAAAAAAAGTTTTGATAAAATATGATTCTCCACAGAGAAAATCTGCCTAAATCTACTGATAAATTAATAGAATGAAATGAGAGAGTTTAGCAAGGCTCAAAACACAAAAATCAATGCATTTCTAAAATGTAGCACCCATCTTGTTATCTTCTTAATAAGAAGAAGTGATCATTTACAATAGCAACAAAAAATAGGAACAAATCTTTTTTAATGTGCAAAGTTTGTAGGGAGCAAATTATTAAACATTACTGTAAGACATTAAAGAAAATCTGAAGAAATGGTAGAAATGTAACTATTTCAAGGATTGGGATACTTAACATTGCTATGATATAGACTTAACCAACTGATAGAAACTGCAATTGTAGTAAAATTCTCAATATGGCTTGTTTCACTTAATTTTAATAAATTTAATTTAAGAATTTGATTCTAAAAATTTACACCTAAGAGCAAATAATCAAAAACATTCAAAGGCATTCTAGAAAAAGAACAATGTGCAGAGATGGGTCCTTCCACATATTAAAAAGCAGCCATAAAGATATAGTAACTAATATGGGGAAGACTCAATATAGACAAAACACATAGACAAAAGGCACTGAAAGAGAGCTTAAATATAGACTCAGCATATAGAAATAGATGGATGCATACATGGAAAACTGATTTGAGATAGAACAAAAATGGCAGAGTGGTGTGGAAACAATAGATTCTTAAATCGCAATGTGATAGTAACACCAGTAACAAAAAAGATGGTTGGTTTAGAGAGAGGGGAATATGAGAACTCATTACTTTCTTCTTTGCATTTTCTTCTTTTACATTTCCTAAATCCAAAAAAATAAAAAGAAACAAAACAACAAATGCCATTAAAATGTGGTGAATGAAGGTAAGGAAGTAGTAATTATAAATAACTCTTGAAGTTTGGCTATGAAGAAAAGCAGAGAATTTAGACACTAGTTTGAGGGAAGCAAGGACAAGAAGACATTATTTTTGATGTTGGAATGTAGAGTATGTTTATAGGCTGATAGGAATGATCCAGTAAACAGTGAAACCTTGATGATGCAGGAAAGTAAGGTGATCAATTATTTAAAAGTTTGTCTGTATAGGGAACTCTTAATCCTCTAAAATTTGATACAAATGAAACAGTTAAAATGCAGACATTGTGACCATGAGCTGGAATAGTACTAGGTTCTTTTCCAAATCTCTATTATATGTTTCAGAAAGAGTGGATATTAGCTGAAAGAAAAAAATGCTGAAATATTTCTGGAATAATTTTGGAGATGGAAAAATGTAATGCAGAAATCAGTGTGAAATACATGAGTATGCATACCATGAGACTAAGAATATAATTTGATACAACTTTACTTTCTTTAGTTTCAATGAGGAAGAGATTCTTTCTTGATAGAAGTTAAAGAGTTCTTTGGAGTTTCTTATTTATAGAAAGTGCTGCAGGTCTACAGAAGTAGTGAAGAATTTATAAATGCATGGGGTGGGAGGCGGAATATGAATGAAGTTAACATTATTTTAATTCTTCCTTGACACAAAATCCTGTGTACCTATTTTGTTGTACTTTTTAGCCAACTATAGCATTATGATTCTAATTTATATTAATTAATATAAAAATTATTTATGGGCAGGTTTAAAAAAATAAAAAGATCTTTGTAGGCATTACCACTGTTCACCAAAATACAGTGCTTCTGTATTTCTGGACATACAGGAAGATGCACTTCTCCATCCCCTTGAATCAAAGAGCGATCATGTGACATGTTTTGGCCAATCCAATGTGAGGAGAACTGAGGCACCTTACTTCTGCTAGAAATCAGTGATCGATTTTCCAGCCTGACTCCTTCTTGCTTCAGTGATTGTGAAAGTGTATGTTGATGTGGAGGTGCCATATATTCAAGAACAGCCTGGAATGCTGAATAAATACAGGGAGGGCACATGGTCTTGGGGCCTGTCCTATACCCACAGTGATGTGTATGCAAAGATAAATATTGGGTTGAGCCAAAGAAAACTTTTAGGGTTGTTGCTACCACAGCACAACTTAGAACTTCTTGAATGAATTAAGAAGCTAAAGCAGAAGGTGAAGCAGAATTAAACCCCAGGAGAAGTAAAGGAAGCTGGGTAGAAGAGAATCTAAATCTTCTAACTATTCTTCAGTCTTAGGGAGAAAGAATTTCTATATGTAAGAAACAATAGAAAGTCCTATGACATGCTATATAACTTAAGCTATTTATTCCCTTCTAGTGGTAGAAGCTTGAATGTTACCCTACTTATTCATCTGTAATTAATACCTTAATGAAATTTTATCTCATTTTTTAAAAATTCTCTTTTAAAAGGCTTTGTTGCACTGGGGTCAGAAAAGCTGAAGTCTAAGATTTTGTGCTCTAAAATTAGAAAATAGAATATGACTAAAAGAAAGTTTCAACATGCATATCCTTTGGAAAAAACCAGAAACTTCTAGCATTGTATTAACGCTTTGTGGTGAGGTAATCTTGTAAAATTTACAGTGCCTAGGGAAAGATAATTAAAAATTAAATAGCTGGTACCGATTCTTAATATTTTAAGAAAATATAACACATTCCTGATCTTTTTGTACTTATGTGTTGTCTTTATCATTTTATTTTAGGCACCTGGATCTATTTTACCAAAATTTTCTAAAAAATCCTTAAGGCTCACTACTGAAAATATTCCCACCAAATGATTTCAGAAATAATCTTTATGGTTGGGAAGGCACTCCTGCATGTAATAATGAGAAAATATTGTCAGTGAATTCCCAATAATAACTTTTTAAAAGTCTCATACATTGCCTTTCCTGTTTCACTCCTTATTGACTTTTAATATTAAAACAAACAACAATATTGTTTTTATTTCAAGGGTCAATTTACAGAAAACAATAAATTTGCTAAAAGTAATACAGCACTATTACATAAACATAAAATCAAACAAGAAAACAAAGCTGTAAAATTCAGATTACCACTTTTTTCTTATTTTGGCTTGCTGGTGGGAATTTTTTGATGAAGTCTTTTAAACTTCATCAAAAAAGCCTCATACCAGTCAATGATAGTATGTGCGAGAAGAGGTTTTGCTATGTTTAAATTCCATTAGAGCATTGTGGGTTTTCATTTCCTAAATGGAGCTTTTAACTTCTGAAGTAATCTTTTGAGGTCTAAGCTTATTTGCTCTCAGAAAAAATATGGTTTCAGTGACTTAGAAAAATAAAAATTTAAGACAGTGGTAATTTTTAAAAACATGTACTTATGAAATATTTCTTAACCATGAACATGTAGCTAAAATTCATTTTTAAATTATTAGTTGTAATGCATAAATTTCAATTTTTAATTAAATGGAATTGGCTAAACTGAGCATCAATCAATTGCAATAAGAAAACAGATCATAACAGCGATATGGTAAAAAGAAAAAAGAATATTGAGTCATTTCATGATTCGTTTCCAAATTTTGCTGCTACATTTTAATAAAGGCCAGATTAAATTCTAGAGCCTCACGCAAGACAAAGTTTGCTTGACCTAATTCACACTAGATAAATACATGATTATATGAGATAAAAATGCATAAAAATAATGCTAATTTGTTTTTACCAATTGTATTGATTATATATATTCAAAATATTGCAAAACGAATACCTTCCTTAGTGATTACATCCTTCTTACTTACTAACTTGACTCTGAAGCTTCCGGTTAGACGTGGAAGATTGAACGGTCACTAACATTTATCTCCTTTTCTCATGAAAACTCATTAAAATAGGAATTCAAAGTATATAAAACCCATAAGATCAAAGAGAACAAGGTAGGAAATTCCAGCAGTGGAGAGTCATAGTTCCTCGCTTACAACATATGACCTCCAGGGGCATGACTGATATGAAAAAGAATTGTTTCCACAGCTCCTGGAAACTTCAGTTATTGAAGAAGAAATCAGATGGGAAGCCGAAAACAGGAGATTGTATAAAAGTCTGTCTTTGGCCCTCTCATTCCCAGGCATTTCCTTACAACTGATAAAGGTAATTTGTATTTTGAGACCAGAAAATGGGGACATCCCTCATGGCCCCGCCCATATCCAAAAATCTAAACCTAAATCAGCTTTCACTTAATGGGAAATTCCTCATTGTCAAGGAAACCTAAAATATGCTAATCACAATCTCCCAACTCTAGAAAATAGGGCCTGCTAGACTTATGAGGAAATCTCTGACCTCCTAGCCAATCATGCCCTATTTCTGAGTTGCCTCTTCTAATGTTCTCTGAAACCAAAATCCCTCAGGAAGGGTGCTCCACTGGTTGTGAGGCAGTGCATCCCCCCCCAATCCATGGATCGTTCCCCCTTGAATAAAGGACATAAAGCTTGTTACTATATTGTTTTAGTTTTGTCATTTGAATGTTTTGTTATGACATGGGACCCTATGACAGGTGCTAAAGATTCCGGGGACTGCTCCTTGATGCAGGTGAAAGTACCACCAAGCCCTTTGGTTCGCCGTCTTTGGCTACTCTCAAGGGGTCTCCAGTAGCTTCTCTCAGATCAAGCACTACTTACTTTGCATTCTGAGCTCTTCAAGCTTGTTTGTCCTAACCCTTCTGGATGGAAAATTGGGGTGTGAGAGACTGAAGATTTTTCACAGTGAGACTCAGTGGGCCACAACATTTGGGTTTGTGGCCAACCTCATCAACAAGGTAAATGCTTCTGGGAGTTCCTGACAGGTCTGAAGAACTGTGCACAACCAGCCAGAAACATTAACGCTGGTTGAATTAAGGCGGCTTATTTCAACGATGGAAAATAATGGGAACCCCTTTATTTCAATCTAAGAAAGCAAGATGGCAGCTGTTAAGGGACTCACAAAGCCTGGAGGTAAGTCCACAGCATAAACCACTGGGGGTCTTGCCTATTTCCTCCACTTTTCTTTCTTTGATTTTCTCATATTTTTTCAACATCTTAAGTTAATGTTTAATTAATTCTGTTCATTTTTAAAATGCAAGTATTTGACTTTATCCCAGAAAACAGCTGTGGCCACTAAAGCATTTGCAAGTATTCCCATTTTCAAAAATAATTTCTAATTGTAGGTAGAGCATTGTAATTGAGCCAAGTTTTTAGAGGAATGTTATTTTACTCAAATGAATAATTTTAGTGAAATTTTTGTCAGTTAATTTATAATTTTATTATTTTGAAAAAAGGTGTGACTGATACAGTTTCTGCTCATTGGAGTTTATTGAGATTTTCTTCATGGTCTAATAATATTTGAATCTGTTTAGGAAAAAATAAGAGCTATCCTACAAAGTTAGCTTTATTAAATGTGCTTTACAACACACAATTGTTTATGCCAATGGGAGTAGGCAAAAGCAAAGATTATATTTTCTATTCATTTTGTATGTAAACTGTATTTTTACACAGAGAACATGGATATATGTATTTTGCATTTATTTTGAAAGATTGTGGATGGCTGGTTAATGCCTCTTATTTGTGTGTACTTTATATTTGTATGTCTAAAAATTTCTGACATATAAATTCAACGATATGTAGATCAGCCGAATGTTTATTTCTATGAGGATTATTTGCCCTCTTTAATACTTTTTGCCTTGAAATATACTTCACTCTTGTTTATTATTCTAATTAATCTTGCATTGTTTTGTTTGAATTTCTTTGGTGAAATTTTGCTCAATCTGTTACTTATAATTGTCAATATTATATATACTATAAATAATAGATATATTGATCTTCAACAAAGTTTTAAAAACCTTTTGAAAGAAGTCTTTCACTGTTTGATTATTTTATAAATGTTTTGTTTTGTTATTCTGTTTTGTGATTTCCGTTCTTGATGCTTTCATTGCTCTGATTTTATGTTATGGACTATTTTTCTTTATACTCTTATATTTAACCTCTAGCAAAATTGGGTAGTGTACATAATGTTTTAAATTTCATTAGTGGTCATTTTATGTTTATTCTCATTGCTAAATGTGTATGCTAACTCAATATTCTTTTAATGAGTTTTAAGAATAAGGAAGGATCTAATTATGCCCTAAGAATTGGGATTGCATTTGACTATAACTGAAAATCAAACTACATTTATTTACAGAAATACAAGTTTATTTTTCTTATAAAAAACAAATCTGGAAGTAGGTCATGGCTGCCATTAGTTTAGAGAAGTACAGAGCGGGGTCAATGTCCCCAGTATTATTCTGGCCTTTCCCTAATGATCTTAAGATGGCTTCTCAAGCTCTAGTCATGAAAGATCTGTGGGCAAGGTATGAAGAAAGAGTCATCCAAATGTTTCACAGGAGTGACCCCTTGTCTGGAAGTCACTAACATCACTTTACCTGAGATGAGGAATGTTTTTCCTTGTTACCCACTTCCATCCTCCTCCTAATTTTATATACGTATGTGTGTGTGTATCTATATATATATATATATTTTTTTTTTTTTAGCTTATTAGATTTATTTTTCTTAGGAATTTTATGGTTTGTTTTCTATCTTCTCTTTGAGAAGGTATCTCTCTGATTTAATGTTTACTTTACATTTTATAAAATGATATATAAAATTATTTAGACAAAACATATTTAAGTGCCCTGAAGTGATTTTTAGTTGCATCTTTTTATACATTACTGGTAACCTGTGAGTTATATTTTATATATTCCATAGAATTAATATCACCATGCTATCTTTGCAAACTCTTGGAGTCTCTAACTTATTTCCTTGAAGGTCCAGAAAGATTTCTCAATATTAGAAAACAAAAATGGTCATGCACTACTGAATTTTGTTGTTGAGAAATCTTTAGGCAGTATGATTTTTGTTCTTTCCTAAGTCACATTTTTTCTTTTTGGTTGGATGTTAGTTTTTCTGCATGAATACTTCTATATTATTTTATTTTAAAAAATTAAGGAAAAAATCCACCTACCTATTTCAAGGGTGGAGACTTATTTTTACTTATTTTGAGAAATCTCAATGAGTCATTACCATTTATAAGTTTTAGTCATTTTGAAGATCACTTTGTTTTAAAAATCTGTTTTAGTTTGATTATTGTTTTGACTCTACTAGTTCTGGTTACTTCTGAATGTCAGATATCCATTTCAAGATTTCTAGCAACCTCTTGACTGTTATTTTGATCTCCTTGATATTTTCCTCCATATTCAGTGGGCAGTTCTCAAATTTTGTCTCAGTTTTCAGATATTACTTTCTGCAGTGTTCAGTTCTTTATGATCTCTAAATTTTAATATTGCTTTTAATGTGTTAATTACCTTACAATATTTTTTCTCCCACATAATCTTTTCATGCATTTTAGTCCCTTTCCTTTTCATTTAAGTTTGTTATGTTATCTCATTTTTCATCATAGTCTCTTCTTTGACATATTGTCAGAATTTTAAAGGCTTAGTAATTTCATAATGCTTCTCTTGTTGTATTGAACTCAAGTCCCCCTTTGTTTCACGGTGCTGAATATTTTAATGTGCAGATCTATGTAGCTAGGCCAGCAGTCCACAGTGTGGTTTTATGTGGAAGCTGCTACCAAGTATAGATGATAGTAGCAAAGCTAATCAGAACCCCCTCTGGCCTCCACCACCACCCAGGAATTTAAATTTGAGTGCAAGAAATACTTTCAGGTGACTATGGGGGAAGAAAGAGAGGACATTCAGAGAGACATGTGAGCTATGTTAATATCAGGAAACTAGAGTAAAGATTAGGAAATTGGGTTCATACTGTCTCCAGAGGTTCAGTCATGAATCCAGTGCCCGTATTTTCTAGCAATTTCTTTCAGGAACGGCACCATTCATGACAACTAGGTATCCATGAAATTTCTTCTTATGTATTATTCCACCTACATTTTTATAACAAAAAGGTCTATCTTGTGTTTGCTGAGTCAGTTACAGTTTCTTGATTATTTCTACTTTTGGTATTACACTTAGAGGGTCAATTTCAAATCCAAGAGTATTGACATATTTTGAGGACTTGTATAGTTTCAGGTTTTGCATCTTTACTGTATCTATATTTATCTCACTACATGATAAGTGGTCAGGCTTAACCTTTTTATCCTATGTAAATAACTAACAATTGCCACCATCCTGTATATTAGTGCATTGTACCTAATAATTTATATGCCTTGTACACAATGTTGTTACTAATATTTCAGTGAGTTTTTGAAAAGTGAACTCAAGACAAGGTTGAAGAAAGGGCATTGTATGTTATTTTTTGCCAGAGTTTCTTCTACTTACTTGATACAATTCTAAGATCACTGTGCTTAAAATAAACTCTTTCTGCTAAATTAAATATAACTTTTAATTGTAGTACCTTCATACAATATCACTAATCAGAAGCCTGTCTCATGTTCATACAAATGTGCTCTAAACATACAGCTTTAACCTCCACTGATTCAAGGACTCTGTCATTATCCCATTTTCCAGGGTGAGGTAATTTCTAATTACTGCATATCCTGGTGTTTAATTTCATGTGATAAGCTTGAAGCTAATAGATGAATGGTTCTGCTTGTAATCTGAGGACAAAATAATTTGGATAGAATGGCAGGTAAAAAAGCACTTTAAACAAACTACAAAGATGAATTTCACAAGGCCAAACATATTTTGAATAAGGTTTACCTACAATCTTTCTGCCTGCAAAAACAAAAAAAAAGCCCTTTTACCTTTGCAAAACCCATTAAAAAATAGATTAAAATGAAAAAGACAACCATTTTGCTGTTGGTTAACATACAATGTCTTTTACAAAAATCAAAGACATCTAATGTTTTGTATCAGATATCTAATTATTTTTTATTTTGTTTTTTGATAGTAGTGAGGCATTTAAAAAAATATTCAAATGAATATTCAGAGTCAAACTCAATTTTACTCTACCTCTTTTCAAAAATGATTCCTTCACAAATCATTCCTTTCTCTGTTCTAAATTTATCTATCTATCTATATAATATCCGCTGATGCTTTATGAACTTTAAAATATATGATTAGTGGTATAACTGTTCAGATTTATCAGTAGTATAAGGTAAGAAAAACGCTCCTGTATGCAGTGTACATTTGTGAAGCAGAGGGGTGCATTTACTGCTGAAGGAGTCAGGGGTGAGATGCAAGTTGTCTAAAGAAACGCACATTAAATTTAAGCATAGTTTGATATTCCCTTGCTGTTCACTCTTTTGAGTGCAAAAAGTGTTTTGTGCTAACTCCATTTTGCTGCTCATGGAAAGCTGAAAAATCAATAGCTGCAGGATGATGAAACATAAATCCATTTGATTCCTTTCCACCATTGCCATTATGCAGACAGTCAAGTGTGATGTATTTAGTTGATGCAGTACTTATTACTCTCAAGCACAGCTTCTCATCAGGGAAAAAATTAGACCAGATGAGGAGTAATCAAGAAATTCTGGAGAGGTTGCAAAGAGGTTCCTTTTAAAGGCTTCTTTTTTTTTTTTTTCTGTCTTTGGATTTCAGTCTTCTGGAAGAAAGAAATGTTCAAATCTCTATCACAAAGTTCCAGAAAGTTCTGTAGAAATATTTTGTGTCACTATTTTCTTCAATATTTTTATTTAGTAACAATCATAACAATAAAGAACGCAAGCTGAATGAATGCCAAATTAAGAAATTTACCCCCATACTAAAGCTACCAGAGTTATCGCTTTGACAGAACTGATCACCACCCCCCAAAATGCTTAAACTGATTTGGATATTTTCATTTTTACTGAACAGACCATTTAACTTATAGACAGATAATGCAAAGTGGTTGTATAATCCAGAGATTCAGAGCATGAAATGCCTGGGTTCAAATCACATTTCTGTTAATTACTAGATATTTGATTAATCTGGGACATGTCCTCTCTGTCAATTTTATCACCTGTATTGGGAATCATAATAACAACAACCTCAAAGTTTTGGTGAGAAAATAAAATAGGTAATCAATGTAAAGCATTTAACAAAGTAAACGTTCAATATGAGTTAGTTATTATTAATCACTTCTGTGGCAATGATTGAGTTTGAATATGCAGCAACTCTTATATTTTAACAATGCTTTTGAGATCTGAATTGAATGTTATAGATATTTAACTGATAAAACCTCCTATATCACATTTCTGTAATGAATATGTTACTATAAATGATCAAACAGGAGGTCCAGCCTCCTGTTTTACTAGCTGAAATTCTAAAATAATAGAGGGTCTAAGTGATTTGCCTGAAAGTAAGCTTCCATGATTGGTGGACATCCAAGACTAGAGTTTGGATGTCCTGACTTTCAGAAGTGTCTCCTGCCTTTATACTCCCATCTGTGAGTCCACCTAGACTTTCTTTTCAGACATGGGAGGACAAGATAAGCTCCAGATTATAGAAACTAGAATTTAAGGTGAACACTTGGTCACAGGGCTGTACATAAATATTATCCTTACTACAAGTGATACAACTGGCTGATTACTTGGGAGGAATCAGGAGTTGGCAAGAACCACTATCTCTCTGACCAATGGAGTAAGAGCCATTGTGGTAGGAAAAGCCAACTGCAAGACACTGAAACTGCCATACTCCTACCAGACAAAATAAGTAAAATAAGGCAGTGCTACATCTCTGGATGAGATCAGTCTACCCTCATAGACTTTAAGGATGTTGAAGATGAGGCCTCCATCATTTCTGTGTTCAATTCAACTGCGTCGGTTTTGCAGAATCCAGATGGATTGTAACAAGCAATAGTGGATTACCATAATTGTAACCAGTTGTTAGCCCCTATGATATTTATAGTCCTAAAGAGGTATCTTTACCTAAATATGTCAACGCAGCCTTGGACAAGTAGTATGTTGCTATTACTACGATAAATACACTCTTTTCACTCTCCATCAGTTGAGAGGATCCAAAACTCTGCCATTTGTGGAAAGAACACAGGAATGTACTATCTTGCCCTAAGGCTAGGCTAACACTACTTGTTTCCGCTCAAAAATAATCTGCATTACCTTGATTATCTTGACATTCTGCAGAACATCCCACTGGCTCACTATTTTAATTACATCATGAAAATTGGACTCAGTAGCAGGAAATGGCATATATTTAATATGTCATGCTAAGACACATGGATGTCTGCTTGTCGGAAATAAACTCTACAAAAATTCAGAGACATTCTGGATTAATACAAGTTTTTCAATTGTATAGCTAGGGAGGTTATGTAATGTGGGCAGGAGCGTGTCCAGTATTCAGGGGATATACTGGACTCTCTCTTGTTACTTCTATGCTTTTGTTGTGACCATAGCCTAATAAGGACAAAGCAGTAAAAACTCAGAGCTTTATGGGATTCTTTAACGAAGAATCAGCCCACTATGAGAGCAATCTAGTCCAGCTGAATTGCGGATTCAGGCTAAGAAAAATCTAGCATGAATTCAATGACCATTGCATATGGTTTGTTGTATTATATACAAAAGATAGTTAGCCCCCAGTTTGAAAGTGCAATGATAGAAAAGATCAAAATGGTGCAAGAGGTAGACAGTATCAGATGCCTAGGCTGCCTCACCCCACATCTTCTTTGTCTCATACATAATTCTAGCTGAGGCTTTGTGGACAGTCCTGCATGGGCTTTGCAACATCTGGTGTCAACAGTATCTTGTTTCAAGGATTCTCCAGAGCTGCAGACACAGATGAGAGTTACTCTCAATAGTAATCCAAAAACAAAGAGCAGTCAGTGCCCTTGAGAACAATCCTTAACCAATGCCATGGTGCAAGCAGATGCGTTAAACTACTATTTCAAACTATTTCAGGTGGAAATGTCCTCCTTTGAATATCCCAATTGAAACTGAGCCTCTGTTCACAGCAACGAGTATTATTTCACACTTACGGTCTTTTCTCCTTCCCTCAGTTCTCCAAGTTTTGAACTCCTGCTCACTGAAATTAATTCCTAAAAATACCTGCATCTAAGTCCTTGTTTTGGGCTCTGTTTCCCAGGCAAGACATCCTCTGCAAGTAAATCTAACATATTAAATTATGTAGGCTGGTAAAAGAAATATATATTTTGGTATGGCGATTATATCACAAGTTCAACTGATGAATAAAAATATTTCTTTCAATTATGAGACCTACAGTTTGTTATATGATTCTTTTCACATAACTACTTCCATAATCAATTTCATAAAGTAATGTTAGTATATATATGTATATTATATGTATACACACATCCCCATATATATCAATATATATGGAAGGCAAATTTATAACATTTATTCCCTATTTATTGATCACCCCTATACATTTTTTTTTTGAAGGTATGTGGGCCTCTCACTGTTGTGGCCCCTCCCGTTGCGGAGCACAGGCTCTGGACGCGCAGGCTCAGCGGCCATGGCTCACGGGCCCAGCCGCTCCGCGGCATATGGGATTTTCCCGGACTGGGGCACGAACTCGTGTCCCTTGCGTCGGCAGGCGGGCTCTCAACCACTGTGCCACCAGGGAAGCCCAGACACTATGCATTTTAAACCAAGTTTGTTTCTTCCCTTGAGCTAGTTCCACCCAAACCCCTGCTACCTTTAGTTTCAAAACTTCTCAGCCTCTGAAATTTTAAAGAAATATATTACATCATAAATGAATTAGAGAAAAACAGAGAAAGGTCCAGTACTTACAAATGTAGTTCAGGAATTGTTGGGGAATTAGATAAGGGAATTCAAATGCGTCACTGTTTGAATAATATATTTGTAATGATATTAAATTTAGTAGGATTAAACACATAAGAGAATTGTTAAACTCATGTGCAAATTTACTTTAGTTACATCTTATTGTATATTGTTCCTGGAAACACTCTTATTATATTGTGAATCTCTGTGGCATGTATTCATTAGAGTCTTTTATTACATTTTGGAAAGCCAGAAGTACAATTTGTAACAATTTGCTTTCCATAATTCTTAGGGGATTTGACTGAATATGAAGAAAGTTCTTCTGAGTTCCTGCATGATATACTGTTAATTGGGATATATACCTGTACAAACTCACTTGTTAAAATGTCTAACACTTTCAGATAATTTACTGTTGAATATAAAAGACTACCTGCCAGCATCACAAGGTCTAAAAATATTATCTCTGAACATGCGTGCACACACACACACACACACACACACCCCTTGATTTTCTTTGATACACTTTTGCATTTGGAGGAGGAGAGGCATAGATAATCAGAAAAGTATGGGAAGGAAACTTTCTCATATGATCTACAGCAAGTCATTTACTGAGCTGTGTTTATTATATACAGGTATTAGTCCTTAAAGGTTCTCTGAGTAGTAGGTTTTATTTTCTTATTTTTTTAACAGGTGAAGATATACATTGGGGCTTGAGGTTAGACGATTTGCCTAGGTTTCACAGCTAATAGGTGGTGAAATAAAATTGAAATCCTTTTGACTTTGTTTTAAATTTTAATATTTTCATAACCACTTATTTCTTTTTCGGATGAATATATTAGGCTTTTGCTTTAAAAACTTACTTATTTAAGATTTTGGCATGCAATTATTGTGAATGGATATCTTACATAATTTTCTGTTACCTAATATATTTCATTCCCTCTTTGCAACCTCAATCAAGACATTTATCAAATTATGTTAACGAAAGGTTAGGCTCATCTAAAACTTTTTCTAGACTGTGTATTCTTTAAAGGAAATGATTTCATAAATTGGATTATAATGGTGTACGTGAAAGACATACTTTTCATTGATTAGCAGTAAAGGTGTATGATTGTATCTCTGTCTTGTATATTATACTTACGAATTTGTTTCTTTAATATTGTTATACATATGGGGAAAATAAATTTATTTTAAAGATATTACTATTTATACACTTGATGAGCTATTTAAAGTAGGTAAAATATTCAAAAAATAATTTGACTTTGTACTCTGAATACTGAAACGACCAGGAATTTTCAAGAGATGCAAGAAAAAAGGAATAAATTACATATAATGAGAGAAGATTTTGAACTACTGATTTGAAGAAAATAAAATATTGATCTATGTAATGTGACTCTATACCAGTCAAAGTACAGACTTTTTAAACCAGGCTTAATTAAATATCACTTTGCCTGGTAATTTCTCTGGTCCGAAGACATGACTTCATATGAACTTGTAAAGATTATTCTATTCCAAATGGAAAACTAAGTGAAAGGCCAATAGACATGTAAAAACACTTTTTGCCTTTTGTGCCTCTACAGTGAAATCATATGTGTTACTACTAGCAGAGAGAGACTTGAAAAATTCTGAAGTTACTTCACTGTTTGTTAACTAATTCCAATAATTTGACAGATATTTCTATATTGTCAAGAAGTTCTTCCAAAGCCTAGTACTACTTTTTTTTCAGTTGTTTTCTAAGACTGTTTTCTCTTAACTGATGTCTGGTCCTTGATAAGTATTATAACAGAATATAGCATTTAATTTTTGTAACATTCCACATCCTGTTGCCTGGTTTATGAAGGAGACCAATAATATATTCCTACTTCAATTCTCATGAATACGTAGTTCTAAACTTATCTCTTACATGAAGAAAATGAATTTTTTTCTTCTAGGTATTTAATATTTAACATTTATAATATTATTATTAAATATATATTTAAAATTTACTAAATTTATTTTTCACTTTACTTTGTAACTTTGATTTGGTTCCAAAAAAACTGAGCAATTTTAATTAATTTTTCCACCTTACCACATTTAAAAAAAAAACTCATTCTGTAAGATAAGGAATCTCTTTAATACCTAATGTAAACACAAAAAATACGAACTCTAGAAAGTATATTACAAATGCCCTAACACCTTTGAGAAACCCATATTTTCATTTGAAAAAAAGATAAAATAAATTTGACATTCTTAATTGTAATGAAATATTAAAAATCAAATATGCTAGGATCAAGTTTTAAAAATCCCACTATACCCATATATTAATCTAGGTAGGCACCTTTAAATCTTTGTACTGGCATTCTTGAATCTAGAAATTCCTAGACTTTAGGAATAAAAATGGAAATAATACTGTATAATTTCCAAGTAAACTCCTTTTAGTCATGAATATATGCATGCAAATACCTTCTAGAAGTCAGAATTGCCTTGCTAAACTGAGAGCAAGCTTAAATGGAATAAAACTCCTTCCAAATGGGAAACTTCCTCTAGTTAACAGATTCAAACTTCCTAACCATTGATGAAGTCCGGAGTAGAATACTATCATCTTCATGGATGCTAAGCCCCAGGCATAAGGGAATAACTAATTTGATTCTAAATGAAGCTGCATTCTCTCAGATTTATCATCCTTTGTAGCTAATGTATATCTTTAAAATGAAAATTTTTACAGAGCAAATATCAAAGACCTATGTAAGGTTAATTCTTATTTAAAGGAAAATGATCTCAATATTTTGTCTACTATATGTTCGTTAATAAGTTAAATACTGAATAGAATCTTTAGTGTTAGTACTTAACAATCAGTTTGTATAAGTACTATTCCTTTGAGGAGGTGGCATAAACCATTAATAGTCTGCCTTGAGCAAAATTCAAACAAATAAATTTCTTTTTCTTGTTAACTGATATAAAGGAATGATCAATGAGTACTTGTGCTACCTGGCTTTTGATCATGTGGGGAGAACACAGGAAGATACACATGAGAAGAATACTGTAGTTAAAAGGTTAAACGTGTGGGTTCTGTAGCTTGACTGTCTGGATCTTGATTTTGACTTTCACTTACTGGCATTTGAACTTGGAAAAGTTACTTAAGCTCTGTGCACCTCAGTTTTTCTTCTGTAAACTGGGTGCAATAATAGCACACACTTAATGTGAATAATGCCTGGCACATAGTAGATGCTCAATAAATGTTAGTTATTAATATCATGAGAAATGAAATGTGTGTTTTTAATGTTCAAACACTGGAGATTTCTTTTTTTCTTAGTCACTACTTTAATTAGTTTGATGTTTGTATCCTAAAACCTTCCTAAAATTTTGAACAATGTTTAGGAATAACATTGAAGTTAATTTTTCCTGAGAATGTTATAATGTTCCTTGAAATAAATACCCTGGGTTATATTAAGTTAGCTCAATATTGTGGTGGTACTTTTTATGTTGTATTACTTTAACAATATAGAAGGTTAGAGTTGGAAGCAAACTTAGAGGTCATTATTTAAAAGAGAATGGGTCTAGACCCAGACAGATATCACAACCTTCTAACAATCACCATTAAGGAAGTAAAGGACCTGCAACAAGAACATAGGCCTTCTGAGACTTAAATCTGTGTTTTTCTTGTAAAACTACTCTCTCTTCTTCTCAGCTCTTAAATTGCATTTTTTAAATAAAAATGCACACAATTTTTCTTCTTTATATATGTATTCTTTAGAAATGAGAAATGTTATTATGATTGGAAAATAAATGTCAGGCTAATTTATATGTAGACAGCATTTTCCTAGTCTTTTGATTCTAAATAATCCTTATACTATTGAACAAATGGTTAGACATTTTTCACATCTCAGGATATAAGACCAATACTGTTAAATCTTTAATCATGCCCAGAGGCAATACATCAAAGGAATCAACTATTGTAATGATGATGACTTCAATTAACTATTTTGTAGTCCACTAATGCATTTCATTTGAGTATTCTAAGAACTTTCCAGGCAACATTACCATAATCTTCAGTATTCCTATTTGGTATTTATTTCAGGTCCTGAGCATAATAAATAGAAAAGCACAGTCCCTGCAGTCAGATAACTTTCATTTCTTAGTAGAACATACTGCAGAATAATATGTGTTGTCAAAAGGAAATATCTGCACCAAAATTTTACTACTGTAGATTAGTGACAGGTCTGTGTTGGCTCTTTACCAGAAAGGAAAGAAGAGAGAAAAACAAATGAAGGATTTTTTTTTTTTTGGTTGTCAGAAAGCCAGACAACAGCTCCTGCTAAATATTAAAGTTGCTACAATCTCTAAATGAAGGTGAGATATGCACTTCCTTCACAAAATACATGTGAGAAAGATAACAAGTAGTATTCATGACCTTTAACTCTGGAAAGCTGAGACATTTACTAACAATAGCATCCTGGATCTTGTGATAGTCTCCTTATCCAAATTAATTCTCTTAAACCTAACCTCTATCTTATTCCACCAAGCACCTCCTTCTATAAAATAATTTCTCCTTTAACAGCTCTGTGTCTTTGTGAGTCTCAATATATGTTTGGGTTTAACAATAACTGTCAACTTATTTAAAGTGTATCTGGCAGCTCCTGGTAGGCAAAGTAAATGAGTGAGCATATGCATATACGCCTATTATTTTAAAACCTGGTGGTCTCCCTGACGAACTAACAGGTTTTCTTGACATGTGAAAACGCCACAGAAATTCATCTGCATTTGAACTTTTTCTTAAGTGAAAGAATCCTGCTTATCTTCCTGGGAATAGAAAAAAAAAAAATGATGTTCATGCTCAGTTTCTAATACCTTAAGAGTAATTCCAAAAGGGAAGAAAATGGAGTCTATCTACAAGCTACTGAAGGCAAGGCGGTGACCACCTGTGTCTAGGATCTCTGTACTCATCTCTGAAAAAATGGTGACATTTCTGTAAATTTATAATGCATAGTTCCTTTATATTTTCACCTCAGTCTGGAACGCAGTGTATCTAAAGTATAGTTTAACTCCTTTCTCACAAACACATAAAAATAGATCCGAATGACATCTGTGTGAATCCTATAACATTTAACAAATATTAGTTTGTTACTACAATTTCTGTCCCACTTAACAGGTAGAGACAAAAAGTATATAAGCTTAAATATACTATTTATAAAGCCATGTATTAGAAAATATTTTTCTTTTTTATTTTAAATTTCAGTTGATGAATCTAATCACCTAGTCAGAGAACAGTTTCTTTATTAATCCAAGTAAAACAGATTATTATTGATTAAAACCTTAATATTTCATTTTAAACACATTCCTTATTGCCTGTCTCAATGTGACATTTCCGAGAACGGCTGCTCCTAGCCTTCTAAACTGTGTGCATGTTCATCCCTCAGCTAATGACACTCCTCCTCTTGCTTCCCAGATAATTCTTTTTGTGTACCTAGATTGAGCTAAGCATGTCCATCCCTTTGGTGCTGTTCTGAGACTCCACAGTTAACTTTTTTGTTCTTTTTTTACCTTTATGCTGCTGTTGTTCTCATAAGCATTTAGGAAAAGTCATAGAAAAATGGACATTAAGATACAGCACTCCAGTGCAGTGGGAGTTATGGTGTGAAACCAGGTATCTGAGCAAGTTGCCAAATTGTGGATTAAAGAGCAGAAGAACAAAAAGCACCTTATATGTAACAGAATCTTGATCATATGAGAGACCAAAACAAGAATGCCATTTTTAGAGCCAGACTATGATAACAAATGTGAAAAGCCTGACTTAATTATCCCAAATCAGTTTTGTTAAGCTACAGATGTAGAGGAATATAGTCATTTGTTTTCAAACTGCTTTTCATATAGTTGTTCATAGTATTTTCTTATTATCTATTTTGATGGTTAGTAGTAATTGTTCAAAATATTTGCTTCAATGTGTTTTATATATATATATATATATATACACACACACACACACAATATACACATACATACACCATGGAATATTATTCAACCATTAAAAAATGAAATAATGCCATTTGCAGCAACATGGATGGGCCTAGAGATTATCATACGAAGTGAAATGTCAGACAAAGACAGATATCATATGATATCGCCTATATGTGGAATGTAAA